>NW_026562533.1:315000-330000 GCF_027474105.1 Poeciliopsis prolifica
TGAATCTTTGAAAGATGAATTAATCAGAAGACAGACCCCTCATTCTGCTGAGTCAGGAGTTAGACTTTGGTTTCAAGTGCTAACAGCTAGCAGCTAATGGCTCACGGCTAGCAACTAATGGCTAACAGCTAGCAGCTAATGGCTCACGGCTAGCAACTAATGGCTAACAGCTAGCAGCTAATGGCTCACGGCTAGCAGCTAAATGTATAAATAGAGGAAATAAAGGGACAAACGGTTAGTGTGCAAGAAATGAGAGGCAGGTTAGAAAATGAACGCAAATTCTCCTCATTGGTTGTTTCAAACCACCTGATTCAGGTCAGGAATGTCGTCCAATAGGGGCTTGGACAAAGTTTCTTGTTTGCTGTGAGGGAGCGGAGGTTAAACGTTTCCAACCAGAAACAGTCAGAGGATCAGGACGGAGCGGATCAGCAGCTACAATCCCACCGGATGAATCGTCGCCTCCTGGACCGTCGGTTTCATTCGTGCTGAAACATGAAGCCGATGGACTCCAGGAAACGCCGGCAGTCCCAGTTTCACCTGTCGGCCCATTAGTGGCGTCTGCAGCAGCCGGAGCAGGGAGGCTTTCTGAGTCATTCACGGTTTGCAGAATGAAGCTGCAGTCTGGATCAGAACTCAGAGTGTAAAATGACTTTGGTTTCACTCATCAGATCAATCTTAAATCTCCTTTTGACATTCAGAAAGTCCTCGTGACTCAAAGCGTTGCCGCCTCGCTGCGACCCACAGCCGCTCTTCCTGCCCAGCGCCACTTCTTCATTCGAACCGTCGAAGCGTCAAGTCAGGTGTTGCAGGGGATTTCTCATGACTCCACGCGCTGCATTTGTTTTTCCAGTGAAGGCGACACAAAGACAGGGACCTCCCCCTCATCTGCATGACCCCCACGACCTGCTGCTGCAGAGAAACCTGCTGCTGCAGAGAAACCTGCTGCTGCTGCAGAGAAACCTGCTGCTGCTGCTGCAGAGAAACCTGCTGCTGCTGCTGCAGAGAAACCTGCTGCTGCAGAGAAACCTGCTGCTGCTGCTGCAGAGAAACCTGCTGCTGCTGCTGCAGAGAAACCTGCTGCTGCTGCTGCAGAGAAACCTGCTGCTGCTGCTGCAGAGAAACCTGCTGCTGCTGCTGCTGCTGCTGCAGCCTGACCTCCCACAGCAGCGCTGCATCTGATCACCTGGAGCCTCACGTCTGAAGCCGCATACGCACAGAAAGTGAAGATTTCAGCATGTATGAAAATAAAGTTTGTGTAAATATATGTAATTTTTCCCCTGGTGTGAAATGTGAAGCAGCCACACAAACATGATCTGTGAAAAATATCAAACTACAAAGAATCAAAGTCATAAATCCACTGAAATCTGACGACATTCAGTTATTTAGAGCAGGAAGCATCAAACCTCATGATTTTAATATTTTTGTTTAGATGATGAAACTGAACCGATTTATCCTCAGACAATAAACCAACACAAAATAAAGAACATAAAACAAAGATGTGAAAACATCACAAATTTACTCAGTTTGTCTCATAAAGATAAAACGATTCGTCTGAATGAATCAATGATTTATTTATTCAAGAGAAACCAGGGCTGATCAATACATTTGATTACTGCAGGTGATCAATAATCTCAGGTATTGCTGCTCCTGTGGCTCTGATGGAGAACATGGAGCCATTGATCAGAGATCATATTGATCTGCTGGTTTATTGGCGTTTAGATTGATCCAGACTGATCATCCTGGAGCTCTGAGCAGAACTTGAAGCAGGTTCTGAATCCGGTTCTGGTTCTGGATCCGGTTCTGGTTCTGGATCCAGTTCTGGATCCGGTTCTGGATCCAGTTCTGGTTCTGGATCCGGTTATGGTTCTGGATCCGGTTCTGGTTCCGGTTCTGGATCTGGTTCTGGTTCTGGATCCGGTTCTGGATCCAGTTGTGGATCCAGTTTTGGTTCTGGATCCGGTTCTGGTTCTGGATCCGGTTCTGGTTCCGGTTCTGGATCCAATTCTGGTTCTGGATCCGGTTCTGGTTCAGGATCCGGTTCCGGTTCTGGTTCTGGATCTTCCCTGTAAACGAAGCTTCTGCTCAACGTTCCCACTGAACGCGGCTGCAGGCTCTGCTGCTCCGTCTGACTGGAGATTTTATTACTTATTTGAAGTTTTTTCCTTTAAATGGCTCATTTTTATTTTGACTTTATTTGCCCTGAAAGCAGATTTGAAATAAAATATATAACTATTATAAATTTGTGATTTATTTATACTAATTTACATTAATATGTATTGATGGAGGTGGAGCAGCAGCTGATTTAGTGTGAAACCTGTGCACCGTTTTATCCATGAAGCCTCGACCTCCCGATGTTCTGCTGCATCTGGTTTGGATAAACTTTGGATCTTTCCTGTCTGAAATCTCCAGGTTCTGTTTAAACACTTCTGGATTCTGTCTGGAAACAGAAACTTCAGGAAATAATAGTAAAGGTTTCATTCAATGCTGCAGAAACACCAAATATCTGGTGCAAATATTTTATGACAGCTAAAGACCAAACTGACTCGTAAGCTGCTTCCATCCATCCACCCATTTTCTAACCTTTGACCCTGGAGGGTCGGGAGGAGCTGCTGCCTCCGGCGGGGTTAGGGTTAGTCTGTCGCAGGGTTGTAAGCAACTTTTCAGCTAAATATTAATATTCATAGAAAGTTCCAGATCCACTGGCCACTGTTGAAAATGAAGAACAGAGGGAATCTTGGCCCCATGAAAAAAAATGGAATTGGCTAAAGTGATGCAACTTTCCGATCAAAACAACCGATCAGAACCAGCAGGACGTCTGTAACCCAGTTTTAGTGTATTAATGTAATCCTACCTTGCAAAGTTCTTTTATTATGAGCTACTCTGTAATCGTTCACGATGCCATAATGAAGCATAAATTCATCCCAAAGGCATTTTGCCACGGTTTGGACTTTTTGTGTAGGAGTTGGACTGGCGATGGCGTACTGAGTGAAGTGATCAGTTAGTACGATCAGACTTTTTGTGACATTGCATCCTTCGTGTTGCTTTGATCTGGATCAATGGATAAGAAATCCATACAAACCAGTTGGATCAGTCCGGTAGACTTTATGTTCACAAGCGCTGCAGCTTTTTCCCGAGGGGTTGCATGTTTTGATTCTGTTCTCGATGTCAGCTGCCATACAAGCCCAGTAAAAACTTGCTCAAGGGAACGCTCAATACCTCAATACCTCAATACCTCATCATCATGGAGACTGTGAACAAGTGCCTCACTGGGTTGCTCAGGTGAGACGAGCTGATAAGTGACATTGCCATCATCTCGGTGTCTTCGGTACAATACTTGGTTGTGCAGCTTGAGACAATTGAGATCTCGAAGCAACAGACTTGTATCATGAAGGTGGAACCTTTTCACCAGCCTCCATTTGGACAATGACCTCACGCAAGCAGGGGTCAGCTCTCTGTTCTTGTTTGAGTTGTTCAGCCGACAGATGGGGCACGACTGGAAGACCACCACAGTCGTCTTCATTGACAAAGTCATCTGGTAAGGTGTTTACTGAGACGGCTAACGAGTGCAGCGGACGTGTCGGTTCATTGGAGAAACGACAACACAAGCGTCTCTCGGACGGCTGACGCCACCTCTTGGCTGAAACTGGTATCTTGCTGTGCCAAATGAGTTTGAGCTGTTTCACAACTCGCCATGCAGTCGCCTTGAAAGACCGTCTGCATCAGAGCTGAGTTTGCTGCTCCATATCGGAGCTTAACGTTAAAGCTAGCCAACGGTAGCTCATTGCATCCATCTTAGCTGTTGTCAAAATAAAGGTCATGGAGTTCCTGTCAGTAATGACAGTAAACTGGTTTCCATAAAGACTTTTCTGTTCCAGCATCGTTAGGGCCAAAAACTCCAATTAGACAATAGGCTGATGTGAAATCAGACTGGGCCAGCTATTGGTTGTTTAATCCATCACTAAAGGCATATTGCACCATTTTTAAAGATTTTTAGCACTTTTTGTCCATAGTTATTACCTTACTTTTTTACTTTATTACTTTTTAACTGTACAATAAGACATGAAATCTATTCATACTTTTTAATCTTGTAGAAGAAGATATTAAATCAACATCATTCACTTTTTACTTGGAAAAAAAACTAAATTGTGGAGAGGCCCCTGTTGGTCAGAAAGACAGATCAGATCCATCACGGATCAATACTTTCACTTCAGTTAGTGATTGAAATAAAGAGGTTTTCTTGGTATTCCAGCTGAATTTGGATTAAAGGGGCAGTACGCATTTTGCTCCTCCCAGATTTACTTCACTTCCTGTCTTTACCTGATTAGCATCCAGACAGGTTGATCTTCCTGTGTGTTTGTGGGACAGTTTCCATATTTAAACTGTAAAATAATGTCACATTTCTTCTATTTTTCAGTGTTTGATAACAGAAACAAAGTCTTTCCTGGCGCTCCGGTCCAGCCGACCCGGGTCAGCTGCTCCTCCGCAGGCCGTGACGCAGACAGGAAACGCCATCGGATCCGAGAAGATGAGGGAACCGCCGTCTAACCGTCTGCTGAGTCATGCTTGATTTCACACACAGGAGAAGTGAGGATGAGGAGGGTGAACAAGGGGAGCGTCCTGACACAGGCAGGGAATCACCGGCTGCACTGTAAAAACAAACGCTACCCAGAGAAACAATCCTGATCGTTTCTGCAGCAACATTTAGCAGCTTGTTTCCAGTTAATAATCGTTTAATATTGATTAAAAAAAGAAATCACTGGCAGGTTATCTTGCTTCAAGTGTAATAATCTAGAACTTTTTTAATCTGCATAAGGAATTATTGACTTCAGATTAAGATTTGTTGTTTTAGCAGCGGAGTTTGAATCAGAGAAACAAACTGAAGATTGAGAGTCTAACCCAAACCCCAATCCTAACCCCAATCCTAACCCCAATCCTAACCCCAATCCTAACCCCAATCCTAACCCAACGCTGCTGCTGTCCCTCATCATTAAAAGTGCGTGCGTGTGTGTGTGTGTGTGTGTGTGTGTGCGTGTGTGTGTGTGTGTGTGCGTGCATGTGCATGCGTGTGTGTGTGTGTGTGCGTGCGTGTGAGTGACAGACTAAAAGTTCCTGGTTCTGAGCGGGTTCTGTTTCTGTGAAGGTTCTGATCCAGGTTTCAGGTGGATGAGATCAGACGGAGTCGGGTCGATGTCATGATGACGTGTTTCTGTTTTATTGTGGCCTGCAAGCAGAATGTGGTTGAGCCATGATGCTGAAGTCTCTCATTATTTCCCCTCTTTGGGAAAACAAAGAAAATACAAATCTCCTGTTTCGCCTCAGTTTCTCTCATTTTGTCTCCGTTCTCCTGTCCTTCAGTTTATCTCTCGTCTTTCCGTCTCTTGTGTCCCGTGTGATGTGGCGGATCAGAACGAGTGAGTCAGACTCTCTGGGTCGCTCAGCCAAACACTCGGCTACTGTATGACGCCCACGCTCTGGTGTTTAAGTTGGCGTGCTGCACAGCGCTCCACCCTGATGTAACAGTATCAGATATTTAACCCGGCTGCTGGAAAAGCTTTTCTTCTTTTGTGGAGAGCAGCAGCTGTACGCCGCTGCAGGGAACGAAAGGAAAGTTAATCCACAGATAAAGTTTTTCTACAAACAGTTAGTCAGCAGGCGAACATGGAGCAAACTGACCAAAAACACTTTTCCACACATTCACCGTTTACATGAACGGCAGCCATGGACTCCAATCCAGGAGGTTTTCATAATAACATCTGAAATAGAAGACATTTTTATTTCTCTCAATTCTCTGAAAACAAACAAGTTTATTTTGAATATAACATTGTTTTATGTCTTGTCCCAAATACATTTGAAATAAATGTGATTTCTGTGGAAAATCAATGTCTGCACCAAAAAGCCACTTCATCATAAGAATAGGAATGCCAAACTTTGCAGTGACATCTCTCCGTAATCTAGACGAGAATCACTGGATTCATATTTCTGAAATCTCTTAATCAATTTTTCTCCTGATGGTCTGGTCGACCCGGTTCTACTGGAACCAGAACATCTGGAACAGAACCTCCAGCTGCTGTGGTCCTGAGTCAAACCAGCCTGTTCCCCTCCTGGCCTGTGGGGGCGCTGCACCAACAACCACTGCAGGAAACGACACTAAAACCTCTGAAGACACTGAGAGCAACTTCCTGTTTCACCAGATGAAACAAGATGGAGGCGTCAGAGTTTAGTGATTTCTCTTTAGTCTTTGGCTGAAGACCAGGAGCCATTTCTGCTGCTAATGCTAGGCTAGCATGTTAGCTTTGGTTACCCAGAATGCCCTGCGCTGTAGTCCACTTCCTGCTTTTGGAGCGCTCTCTGATCTGCTTGGCGTTCACATTCAAACTGAACCAGACCGAGGTTTGGAGGACCAAAGGTCAAAGGTCGATTACCATCCACAACTCACCAACCCAACCGGACTTTGACTAGACAGACGGTCCGGAGTCGGGTTAAGGTGGACTGGATGATGCTGCTTTCACACTGCAGCCTGAAGTGAACCAATTCACACTTCCAAATAAATGTGACCTGTGCCTGTTCTGCAGGTGAAGGAGCAAATGACCTGAAAGTGTCCCGATTGCCCAGTAGAGGGCAGAATAATGTCAGCGTTCTCAGTGTTCTGCCAACAGCCATAAAAAGGTAGGGTTAGGGTTGGGGTTGCTCGTATCAGGGTGCAGAATAGTGTTGAGTATCAGTGACGTTCAGTTTGGATGAATGCAACCTGGACGTTAAGTCGCATTTGAATCGGATACGTATCGGATATGTCAAAAAAATCTGAATTGGGTCACTTCAGGCTGCAGTGTGAACACAGACTAAATGTAAGGAAGTCTTGGGATGACGAATCAAGGATTTATTGCAACCAGACACTGCAAAGCCCCAAAATGAGCTTCTGTTTGTTGACCGCCTCCTGATTGGCCAGCAGCTGTCAGCATGTGATCAGAATCACAAGAACTTTAACTGATGACCTTTCACAAAGATTTCATTGTGATCAACGCGTTTGTTCAACGTATTTCATCCAACTTCTATGAACTTCTTGCAAAGTTTGTTGGCTTTGGTCACAACTTGAGCTGCTCACTCAGATGAACATGAAACTGTGAAAAAACTTCTGCCAATGTTCTTTTTATTTATGAAAACAAATAATTCAGCTCCTTTATCTTTCTTAAAATTTACTTTTGAGTTACTTAGAAGTTACTTTAGTCTTATTTTAATATGCACTAGAATACTTGATAAGATTTTGTGTTTTTGCAGTGCAGCTGAATGAAGTGAATGGAAATGAACAGACTGAAAGTTGTGCTCAGTTCTTGGTAGCAAACCTTCATCCTCTGCCTCACCTTTCATTAAAAAATCCTAATCTGAGTTTATCTGGAACCCGACTCATGTCACATCCCACAGCCACTCACTTTGACCTACACACCTGTAAACACACCTGACGCACTCTTAAAGGTGCAGTAACTTTAGTTAACAAACTCCAAACCTTTTCTTTTGCTCCAATTGACTTAATGTGAAGAAAACACCTGGATGAAATGAAATACTGTCTCAACCACACAGGTTTTCGCCAGCGACCTGATTATCTGGTTCAGGTGTTGGCTGGACTGTGGACGCTGATGCAGATATGCAGCAGCGGCTCCAGGCTCCTCTGAACAACCGATAGCAGATAAAGATTCATTTACAGAAGTCATTCCTCACACTTTGAACCAGGAGGAAGTTTGCACATCTCTACTACCTGGGAGTGGAAAGGAGCGATAAGGACGTGGGATGAGTTCAGAGGGGGAGAAGTCAAAATATTCTGCTTCACGTAGTTTAATATGCGTGTGCTGCATGTAAGCGTCTGCTAATGCAGTCAGGACAACTTTCTACATTTTACTCCATCAGGGGAATTGGATGCCAGTGTCATCCAAATCTAAGCCATTGGCAAGTTATAAAATTCATTCAATTTAAAATGTTAACTTTATTGTGATTTTTTGCTTACGTGGCCATAAACCAATTCTTAAGTTAAGAGGAGCTTTGGACTGTTTCCTTAATAGAAACAGATCATTTTCCATTTTTTTCAGTCATCAATTTCTTTCTATTTTGTTGGATAAATTTTTACCATTTTTGACTAGTTTACCCTAACCTGAAAACAGCCACCAATGAACGAGTCCATAAAGTTGTGCAACTAAACGCCATAACAATTATTAATATTAAGATCAGTGTCAGCGGGCAAACACAGGGCCGTAACACAGACCCTGGAGGCTGGGGCCGGGGCCCCGGGGCCACATCCTATTTATAGTTTTCCAGACAATAGAAACACAAATGACTAAAGTTTATTAGTACTGTAGTAACGATTCTCATCCTGATCAGTGGAGACACATTGTTGATGTTACTTCACAAAATAACCTGCAATTCAGTTTTGATCAATGTGATTTTCACAGCGTTGTTGCTGTTTGCAGTAACTGAAAAAGTTACTTTTAATGTAACTTAGTTACTTTCCAAACCAAGTAATCAGTAATGTGATTAGTTACTTTTTCAAAGTCACTGCCATCACTGATTAGAGCTAATGTGTTAGCTATAAATAGCTAATAATTTTTTTAAGTTATTCAACTGAATCACACATTGCTTTGCAGTATGCCATTTTGATAAATGTACAGTATTTTGTAATTTTTCCCCATTACTGTACAGTATTAAACGTTTATATTAATATTTTGACTCAAAATGCATTGATGTTCACCTGAACTTCTTCAATGTGGAACAAAAGGATATTTATTTACACCCATGATATTTGGCAAACGATACGATTCAATGCACTTCTACGATTTTCTGAAAGGTTTTAAAAGGACAGAGTGATTTTAGTGACATTTTGTGTTCCAGACTTGGATTTAATCAACTGAAAACTGATTAAAAGCACCAACTACACAATACCCGACTGATTGGACAGAGTCTAACTGTCTACAACTGGACAAAATGAATCAAAGATTCAGTGAGAAAATGAGTTGTTCTCATTTAATTCATATGGATTTGATATAAAAGTCAAAGTTTCCACAGTGTTCAGGAGGCGAGTGGGGAGATTCTCAGCCTCCAGACTGTCCATATGCAAGTGATGGACTTATGTTCTTCTTTTGGACATACTGCGTTTGGAGTAGAAAAGATCTTCTGGACTCCAGGGAAAAGGCTTTTCTCCCTTGATCCTGGAGTTAGCCGTGACTGTAGGCTGTTTACTACCTGCTGGGGGAGCGGCTCCGCATCACCCCGAACTGATCCACTCCTTGCTCCGTTCCGCTTCTTTCACGGACTTAGCAGCAAAATACAGCTCGTTATTTGAGATTTCCAAAAACAAAAGAATTTGATGCTGGAAGCTCATTCCCTGTCACATGACCGGAAATCTGGTTTTAACATTTGACATGTGGAAAAACACGGTTTACTTATTTTATCAGAACTGGTTTTATTTGGCCCATTAATTTAGAAACTGGTGTGTAGTTTATAATGTGCACTTTAAGGAGGCGGAGCCTTGCTTCCCGACGCTTCAGCGTATCGATACTGACGTATCGATACGCTGACGTATCGATACTCAATTCCGTCTGAGGGTGAAAAGATAAATATTGTAGAATCAATATAATTTTACAGCCCTCATATAAAGTTAGTTCTGGGTTGGTTATAAAGACACTTTATACATCCAACAAGTCAAAAACAAAGTTTTCAAATCTGACATTTCATTTTATTTTCATTTTGAAGAAGGTGCTTTGTCTCCAAATATTCAAAACAAACTACCAAAATAATTTATTTTCAATAAAAAAACTTTTACAAATATGTACAATAAAAGGAACGACCCAACTGCAGCAGGTGAGGTAGGTGTGTGAACATTTGATGTAGAGGAAGGAACAAAACCCAACTAAACTCCTGCTTGTGGTTAACACCCGGCCGGCGCTGCAGCTAACATCATCGCTTTTAACCAAACACTTCCTGACACACAACTAGTTTTAAATTAACTGGATCTTCAGGACCAACCAACTAACCTGCTGAAGCCCAATAAAACCTGAGGAAGACCTCTGCATAAAAACGTCTTTCTCGTCATAAAGGCGAACGCGCCGCCCGGTTCCAAACCGGGTCCGAACCGGTTCAGAACCGGTTCGGGTCGGCGCTTTAACACCAATGTTGAGTTTGATTCTGCAGCCACTGGGTTCCTCCTGGAACCGGCCCGACCGGAGGACCCAAGTCACCCTGAAACATTGGAGTTTCACCGGGTAGGCCGAGCTCCGGTTTGGGGAAAAGACGGCAGCGCGTGCGTCTCCGTCTGCGGCGCCGCACTATCTGCGCAGCTGCTCTAGCCGGGCCTTCAGCTCCTCCTGCTTGGCGCGCAGCCGGTCCCTGCGCGCTCGCAGCCGCAGGCTCTCCACCTCCAGGCCGTAGATGCAGTCCCGCGCCTTCTTCAGGATCACCACCTTAGACGCCTTGTCGTTGTGCGACAGCTCCGGCACCTTGTCCCGCAGGCGCAGGAAGCAGTTCTTTAGCTCGTTGCGCCGCTGCCGCTCCATCACGTTGTGAGTCCGCCGCCGCTCCTCCTCGTCCTCCGACGAGCTTCTGGAAGAAGAGGAGGAAGACGGCCAGGTGGAGCTGCGGGTGGCGTGATGCGCCCGCGACGAGCCGTCGGCGCCTCGCCAGCGCTTGTGGGCGGACGGCGGCGGCGAGGCGGGGCACGGCGCGGCGTAGTTGTGCTGCAGCTGGATGGCGCGCTGCTCCTCCTCCGGGTCGAGGCGGCGGGCGGCCGGCTCGACCGGCGACGGGCTGGACGAGCCCACGGACTCCAGCGACTCCACGTCGATTTCTTCTTCTGTGGGGAAACGGAGCGGAGGATAAACGTTAGCACCAAACGCCGCTGGCTAACATTTCAGAAAAGTTTCAGAAGAACAAAAATAAATGTACAAAAACTGGTGAAAGTGGAGATTAAAAATGGAGATTTATTTACTTGCTTTAATTCCAAACAGACAACTTGTTGAACTTTATTGCAGCTGCAATAAAGTTTATTATTGACTGATTATTTTGACACATTTAAGCCTTTATGAGATTCACATGAAGATGCAAATAAATAAGTTCCTTTTTGAAACAAGAAAAACATTTTATTTGCTAAAATGCAATAAGGTAGTAGAGTTGCTTTATGTCAAGCTAAAACTGCCTCCAAGTTTTGGATAAATCAGAATTAGACAAGTTGGTTTTTTATATTAAATGTACTTTGACTTTTGTAGTTTTGGTTTAATTAGTTTTCTGAAAACATTTTTCTCAGCATTCGGTCTTTATCACGTCTGTTCACTCCAGTTAATTCAGCAATGACTAAAATAGTTTCATGAATTGACCTTCATGTTTCATTCCCAACAGGAAGTCATGGATGTTTTGAAGCGATCCGATTGGCTGACTGTTGCACTGCCCCCTATGGGTCAGGTGTGTTATAACTAAGTGGAAACCGCAGTTTCCACCCACTGTGGCTGAGATATTCATCCAGACCTTATTCTGATATGCAAAGAAGTTTTCAAGTCAAGTTGAGAACCACTGAATAAAAATGATTTCAAGCTGCCTGCTTTCAGCCGACAGTCATTTCTGCACAAACAAAATCTTCAGTATTTTAGTTTAGTTTCTTGTCCAAATATATCTTGTTTTTTTTTTCTCATTTAAAGTGGAATGACAAGTAACTCGGTGTTCTAGGTAAATAATCCTTCAAGTTCTAGATCTAATCTTTACATTGATAACTTGGGTAAATTTCTCCTGAGTGAAAAATATTTGAATCATTATTCAAGAATAAATGGCATAAAAGCAGTTGCTGTGTCTTGCAGAAAAGCGACTTTAAGGTTAGTTTGTTTCAGGCGAAGCTTTAGAAACTACCCAGAACTCCTTGCTTGCATTTTGGGTTTTTGCAGTGCAACGTGTGCAGCTCGCAGCCAGGACAGACGGGAAGTCGGCCGGACTCACCGGAGTCGCTCGAGGACGCGGCGGTCTCTCCGCCGGCCGAGCCGTAGTCCGACGTGACCTCTGAGGCCACCTGCTCCGGCGCGGCGGCCATCAGGTCGTGGCAGTCCAGCGTGGAGCCCACCAGGTCCTCGAAGATGCTGGTGTCGATGGCGGACAGCAGCGGGCTGGAGCCCAGCACCGACAGCTTCTCGTCCAGCTTCTCCGAAATGCAGAGCCACAGGGCGTCGTCGGCCGCCTCGTCCTGGGGCGTCCGGGGTCGGCGGAGCCAAACAGGTCGCAGGTCCAGTTGAGCAGCTGGAGGTCCTGGTCCTCAAGCAGGATGTTGGACATGAGGCCCAGCTGGTCCTCCTTGTACGGCGGATTGGCCTGGCCCGGCTTCAGGGGGGGGGAGCGCGGCGGCGTGGGGGGGTAGTCCATCTCCATCAGGCTCTGCACGTCCTCAAACATGAACGGCTCCGAGCTCAGCCAGTCCGGAGACAAACCGCTCAACATGTCGGGTCCGAAGCCTGAGAACAAAATCCAGAAAACAGAGCCGGCCTAGTTAAAGTTCAGCCTCCGTCTGCTACTGAAACCCCCCTGGACCGTCTGCGCTTCTTATACCTGTTTACATCACGCTGGCCACGCCCCTTTACTACGTTCCGTGACGTTTACACACCATGACGTCACAGAACAGTTGGGCCAAAAACTTTGAGGGTTTTTCCCGAACTTTAAAACAAAAACAAGAGACGAGGAACCGAGCCGGTACCGGTTCTACTGGTTCTACTGGTTCTACTGGTGCTGAGCGTGGACTGGGCATCCCGCTGGGTCGGAACCAGAGGGGAACAAAGCTGCTTCAGCAAAGCAGCTGCAGCAGCGTGGGCTGCAGCAGCGTGGGCTGGTAAACTGCAGCAAACTAAGAAACTTCATTTTCTGTCCAACAGGAACTGAAAAACTTTTTCACTCAAATTTAGTTTTTACTAAAGAGCAAAAACAGAAAAACTATTTTCTGCAACTTTTCTTATCAACAACAATAAGAACAATAAGACTAAAAACATTAAAAACAATAATAACAATACTAATAACTGTTGCTCTGGGCCTCCAGTCTTCTAAATATTTGCTCCCTTTAAAGGCTCTGAATGAAGCAGCGGGTATTTAAACGCGCCGCTGCGGAGCCACGCGTGACACCGGCTTCTGCCACGCCGCCCACGCTGCCACGCCGCCCACGCGTCTCGTGCACGGCACGCAGCGAGCTTCTAAAGTCCAGAAACTATTGGACACGTGCAGAATCTTACCGGCCTCAGTGGAAAGCAGGAATTCTCAATGAAGAAAATGGAAATGATCCAATCCACGCGGAGTGATCGTGCTCTTAAAGGTTTCTGCTTCAATGAAACTTTCTGCGCGTGAAATGAAAGTTGGAACACGGCAGCATTGTGTGGAAATCCGCGAGCGTCCGGTCCAGCGTGTCCCACAGAGGGTCCACGTCTCCCCCTCGCTGCAGCAGCGCAACACTGTGGGTGTGGCTGGAAAACCGCTATGTACCGCCGCGACCGTATCCTTCCGCCACGAATGAAAAACCCGCGAAAACTTACAAAATAACAAAAAAGCTGCTCGTGCTGAGCGAAAGTGCCGCCGAAATAACCGCAGCGCCCCCCTTTGAGGATGAAGTCCAGGCGCAGAAGCCGATATTTAGCGCCAAGTGCGCTAAAACGGCCGTGAAGCGGAACTACCGCGGAGGGATACTTGGGTCACTCGGTTTCTGGGAAAGTCGTGGCGGCAAAAAGTGAACAGTGGGGCGAAGCTGTGAAAAAGCGGCGAACGAACTCACGGTCCATCCTGCGCGCGACCATCGGACCTGCACGGCGGAGCCGCCGCCATGTTGAGAGGGGCAAATTCTCCTAGGAAAACAGAACAAACTTTATTCTAAACTGGCTTTTTGTTATAAAGAGCCCAAAAAGTTGACATTTAATAACACGTGATATATTTTACAGTGATTTTAAAACTAATAATGACAATCACAAAGATGAAGAAGAAAAATATTGGCAAATTAAGCCATTCCACTTATTTCTACAGAGGCCTCTGAGGGACATACAGAGAAACTTTTTCTTTGTGTTTTCTCGCAATTAGCTAACTGCAATATTTGCTGGTTTAAATGTATACAGTCACAAATGCTAATTTAGAATTTCAAATGTATACATATTTATAGAAGAAGATGGAGGCTCCTTGAAAACAACATTGAGACGAGAATATGGCGCTGAACATTATGCAATTTGGAGAATCATTAATGCAACCATTGTTCTTAACTCTTTGGTGCACAAAGCTGATTGAAAATCACTGCATGGTTATGTCTGTTAAGTTGAGGTGGAACTGAACATGAAAACCATTCAGACTAGAAAATCAAAACTGTCAGATAATTCATTACAATAACCCAGAAATAGTCCAAGTGTGGACATATTTTTATTTCTTTCCTACTTACAGAAAGTTTCTGTTTACATCATAGGTTTGTGGTGCCTTTCTATCCTTAAGAAAAAGATATCAAACTTCAGATATTTCTCAACAGGAAAACAACATATATAAAAAAACCCTCACAAAAGTCTTACATTGAAGAGAGAGAGCAATGCTTACAGCAGTGGTTCCCAAACTGTGGGGCGCAGCCCCTAAGGGGCCACAGTGCCTTTGCAGGGATGAATAAAAAAAAAAAAGTTACACAGTTAAACTGTTTCACTGTAAAGATGGTTTGTAGTTTTGTTTTGTTGCAACATGAAGTGTGAAATAAACTTTATTGGAGTTTGAAAACAAAATATGTGTAAAGTTTTATGTCTGGTTGAACAATGAGCCCAGTTGATTTTTTGTTCATTTTGGGGGGATTTTATTGTAATCCATTAGGGGGGCAGAAAATCTTTGGGACCACTGGCTTACAGCGCATGAACTGATCAGGACATTATTGTGAGAGAACAACGCTAAAGTCTCCATGTCCCCAAGAGGGATCCATACATTTCAGCAAATATGCCAAGAGACCAGGTTTAATTCAGTCTGTCGCCAAATAAAAAGAAAAACAAAACA
>NW_026562533.1:332500-417500 GCF_027474105.1 Poeciliopsis prolifica
TGCCCAGAATTGCATGTTGCAATAAATGTAACAGTTTTAACAGATCAACATGTTTCTGGTTTCTTCTCTCTTATGAGTTTAAATATTACTGGATGATCAGAAACCTAACCCTGACCCCTGACCCCTGAACATGAACCTGACCCGATCTGTACGCTGACCTTGAATGTTTTTTCATTCGTCCTTTCAACACTTTTCAGTTTTAGATCCTTTTCTCAACTGAAAACAGAAACGACTGAGATCGAAGCCGACAGAGTTATTGATCATCATCATCCATCATCCATCATCCATCCATCCATCATCCATCCATCCATCCATCCATCCATCCATCCATCCATCCATCATCCATCATCCATCCATCCATCCATCCATCCATCATCCATCATCCATCCATCCATCATCCATCATTCCATCCATCCATCCATCCATCCATCCATCCATCCATCCATCCATCATCCATCATCCATCCATCCATCCATCCATCCATCCATCATCCATCATCCATCCATCCATCATCCATCATCATCCATCCATCCATCATCATCCATCCATCCATCCATCCATCCATCATCCATCCATCCATCCATCATCCATCCATCATCATCCATCATCCATCCATCCATCCATCATCCATCCATCATCTATCCATCCATCCATCCATCCATCCATCCATCCATCCATCCATCCATCCATCATCATCCATCTATCCATCCATCCATCCATCCATCCATCCATCCATCCATCCATCCATCCATCCATCTATCCATCCATCATCATCCATCATCCATCCATCCATCCATCATCCATCCATCATCTATCCATCCATCCATCCATCCATCCATCCATCATCATCCATCCATCCATCCATCCATCCATCCATCCATCATCATCCATCTATCCATCCATCCATCCATCCATCATCATCCATCCATCCATCATCATCCATCCATCCATCCATCATCATCCATCCATCCATCCATCCATCCATCATCCATCTAACCATCCATCCATCCATCCATCATCATCCATCCATCCATCCATCCATCCATCCATCATCCATCCATCATCCATCCATCCATCCATCCATCATCCATCCATCATCCATCCATCCATCCATCCATCCATCCATCCATCCATCCATCATCCATCCATCCATCATCCATCCATCCATCCATCCATCCATCCATCATCCATCCATCCATCCATCATCCATCCATCCATCATCCATCCATCCATCCATCCATCCATCATCCATCCATCCATCCATCCATCCATCCATCCATCCATCATCCATCCATCCATCATCCATCCATCCATCCATCCATCCATCATCCATCCATCCATCCATCCATCCATCCATCCATCCATCCATCATCCATCCATCCATCCATCATCCATCCATCCATCCATCCATCCATCCATCCATCCATCATCCATCCATCCATCCATCCATCATCCATCCATCCATCCATCCATCCATCATCCATCCATCCATCCATCATCCATCCATCCATCATCCATCCATCCATCCATCCATCCCATCCATCCATCATCCATCCATCCATCCATCCATCCATCCATCCATCCATCCATCATCCATCCATCCATCATCCATCCATCCATCCATCCATCCATCCATCCATCATCCATCCATCCATCCATCCATCCATCCATCCATCCATCCATCCATCATCCATCATCCATCCATCCATCCATCATCCATCCATCCATCCATCCATCCATCCATCCATCATCCATCCATCCATCCATCATCCATCCATCCATCATCCATCCATCCATCCATCATCCATCCATCCATCCATCCATCATCCATCATCCATCCATCCATCCATCATCCATCCATCCATCCATCATCCATCCATCCATCCATCATCCATCCATCCATCCATCATCCATCCATCCATCCATCCATCATCCATCCATCATCCATCCATCCATCCATCCATCCATCCATCATCCATCCATCCATCCATCATCCATCATCCATCCATCCATCCATCATCCATCCATCCATCCATCATCCATCCATCATCCATCCATCCATCCATCATCCATCATCCATCCATCCATCCATCATCCATCCGTCCGTCCATCCATCCATCCATCCATCATCCATCCATCCATCCATCATCCATCCATCCATCCATCATCCATCC
Source organism: Poeciliopsis prolifica (assembly GCF_027474105.1). Taxonomy (NCBI): domain Eukaryota; kingdom Metazoa; phylum Chordata; class Actinopteri; order Cyprinodontiformes; family Poeciliidae; genus Poeciliopsis; species Poeciliopsis prolifica. The sequence goes on from NW_026562533.1 coordinate 334,675, forward strand.
ATCCATCCATCCATCATCCATCCATCATCCATCCATCCATCCATCATCCATCCATCCATCCATCCATCCATCATCCATCCATCATCATCCATCCATCCATCCATCCATCCATCCATCCATCCATCATCCATCCATCCATCCATCATCCATCCATCCATCCATCCATCCATCCATCATCCATCCATCCATCCATCCATCATCCATCCATCCATCCATCATCCATCCATCATCATCCATTCATCATCATCCATCCATCATCATCCATCCATCCATCAATCATCCATCCATCCATCCATCCATCCATCCATCCATCCATCCATCCATCCATCCACCAATCATCCATCCATCATCCATCCATCCATCATCCATCCATCCATCCATCCATCATTATCCATCATCATCCATCCATCCATCCATCCATCCATCCATCCATCCATCCATCCATCATCCATCCATCCATCATCCATCCATCCATCCATCATCCATCCATCCATCATCCATCCATCCATCCATCCATCCATCCATCCATCATCCATCCATCCATCCATCCATCCATCCATCCATCATCCATCCATCCATCCATCATCCATCCATCCATCCATCCATCATCCATCCATCCATCCATCCATCCATCCATCCATCCATCATCATCCATTCATCATCATCCATCCATCATCCATCCATCATCATCCATTCATCATCATCCATCCATCATCCATCCATCCATCATCCATCCATCCATCCATCATCCATCCATCCATCATCCATCCATCCATCCATCCATCATCCATCCATCCATCCATCCATCATCCATCCATCCATCATCCATCCATCCATCCATCATCCATCCATCCATCCATCCATCCATCATCCATCCATCCATCCATCATCCATCCATCCATCCATCCATCCATCCATCATCCATCCATCCATCATCCATCCATCCATCCATCCATCCATCCATCCATCCAACCATCCATCCATCATCCATCCATCATCATCCATCCATCCATCCATCCATCCATCCATCCATCCATCATCCATCCATCCATCCATCCATCCATCCATCATCCATCCATCCATCCATCCATCCATCCATCCATCCATCCATCCATCATCCATCCATCCATCCATCCATCCATCCATCCATCATCATCCATTCATCATCATCCATCCATCATCCATCCATCATCATCCATTCATCATCATCCATCCATCATCCATCATCCATCATCCATCCATCCATCCATCATCCATCCATCCATCATCCATCATCCATCCATCCATCATCCATCCATCCATCCATCATCCATCCATCCATCATCCATCCATCCATCCTCATCCATCCATCCATCCATCCATCCATCATCCATCCATCCATCCATCCATCATCCATCCATCCATCCATCCATCCATCATCCATCCATCCATCATCCATCCATCCATCCATCCATCCATCCATCCATCCAACCATCCATCCATCATCCATCCATCATCATCTATCCATCCATCCATCCATCCATCCATCATCCATCCATCCATCCATCATCCATCCATCCATCCATCCATCATCCATCCATCCATCCATCCATCCATCCATCCATCATCCATCCATCCATCATCCATCATCCATCCATCCATCATCCATCCATCATCATCCATTCATCATCATCCATCCATCATCCATCCATCCATCATCCATCCATCCATCCATCCATCCATCCATCCATCCATCATCCATCCATCATCATCCATCCATCATCATCCATCCATCCATCAATCATCCATCCATCCATCCATCCATCCATCCATCCATCCACCAATCATCCATCCATCATCCATCCATCCATCATCCATCCATCCATCCATCCATCATCCATCCCATCATCCATCCATCCATCCATCCATCCATCCATCCACCAATCATCCATCCATCATCCATCCATCATCCATCCATCCATCCATCCATCCATCCATCCATCCATCCATCCATCATTATCCATCATCATCCATCCATCCATCCATCCATCCATCCATCCATCCATCCATCCATCATCCATCCATCCATCCATCCATCCATCATTATCCATCATCATCCATCCATCCATCCATCCATCCATCCATCCATCATCCATCCATCCATCCATCCATCATTATCCATCATCATCCATCCATCCATCCATCCATCCATCCATCCATCCATCCATCATCCATCCATCATCCATCCATCCATCCATCCATCCATCATTATCCATCATCATCCATCCATCCATCCATCCATCCATCCATCCATCCATCCATCCATCCATCCATCCATCCATCCATCCATCCATCCATCCATCCATCCATTCATGTGTTTAATTTTTTCCTGTCTTTTTGCCGTTAGATGTGAAATCTGTCTATCTGACTGGATGCTGCTCAGCTTTGTACCAGATCATGTCTCTTTTTTCACTTTGAGTTTTTCATAATAACGTTCTGTCGTGTTTCAACTGTTCATGTCTTCAAGTGACGGTGAAAGACAGGAAACCTGAACCTCGTCCTTCCATGTTTGGCTCTTTTTGAGAAATGTGCCTCATTTCTTCTGGTGTCTTGAGGTGAAGCTGATGAAACGTGAGAAGCTGCTTCAGTTTCTTCTCTGGTCAGTTTGTGGGAACAAATCGCTTCCTCCTGTTGTTTTATATTCTTCTTCAGTTCCTCTTTCCCACGCTGTCAGCATCCCTTCATTCACAACTTTTCTTTTCCTCCGTGATGTTTCTCCATCCAGAAAGCTTCCCAGTTTATGTTCTTTTAATATCATAAACTGTCATAGAAACACTTTCTCTTCTTTCTCCTGACCAGCTTTTTGGGATCTGCAATGAACGTCTCTTTAACCTTCAATGGAATCTTTCTGCAGCTTAGCAGTAAGAGAATTCATAATGTTTTAACCGCTTAAATCAGGTGTGTGTGTACGAGCATCAGTTGCATCAGTCAGGACAGATAAGAGAATCTGCGCTGATAATCACTGCAAGTCAGAAGCTGCTCAACCCTACTGAGCTATCAGCTCATCTGGACCAGAACTGGGTCACTGAAACAGGAAGAAGCTGCTCACAGATACACACTATCAGCTGCTACACTCTGCTGAACTGCACACACACACACACACACGCATACACATGCACACACACACATACAAAAAAAACTTACATGGAAGTGTGACTGCTGGACTTCTGCATTGTTTGGTGATCGGATAAAACCGCAATGCAGCAAGTCTGGGTTTGGACCCTCTCCCTTTATTAATCTGTCAATCGGGAGATATTAGCATTAGCACATAGCGTGTGCTGCAGTTCTCCAACCCGATCGGTACAAAATCATAATGTTAGCATGTACCAAATGTTATAAAGGCGTAATAACAACTCAAATGAAAATGTCCAAACTCCTATAATCAACACAGATGGAAAAATAAAGATTTGAACAATATGAATGAAAGGATTCCCATGGATTATAAAACTTGCCTCTCCACAGTGGAACGAATGACAAAAGGGAAAATGAATAATTTAACATTTATAAAAGTCATTTATGGAGGACCCTGAACAAGAGAAGAAGAAAGTGAGGCAGAGCTGGAGGACCAACCTAGACACACGAACACAAGAACAGCCAGATGCAAACGGACAAATACATAAAAGAAAACATTTTGTGGAAATATATAACTCTTAATTTCGACCCAGATACAGAAGCAGAGAAACGTTTCAGAAACTCTTCCCACAGAATCGCCCCCCAGCTTTCTCCCCACTTTGGACTTTAAATGATTTATTTACATTCTAAGAACATCCACTAGGGGGCAGATTGAATACAAATTAAGCACAGAGTGTGAAACTAAATAAAACCTAAAATAACAAACCAGCCATCAGGTGAGAGCAAAGTTCAACTTTCCAGAGTTTCTCTGATCATTCAAGGAGCTTCTTCACAAATGTGGACTGTGGACACTAACGTTAGCATCAGCTGCTGCATGTTAGCTTTGAAATGCTATTTTAGCCTAGCATAACTTCGTTGATGAGCTAACTGCTTTTAGCACAACTCGAACACAACAATAGACTTGTGTCCAATCAGATTGTTTGAAGCAGAAATGAATCCAGAAAAGCTGCTCCATTGTGAATGTTGCTGGACGTCGTTGTGAGTTAGCGTTACAACAGTAAATGGAAGGCATGTTGGTTGGGTTGAGGAGGTCTTCCAAGTAGTCTGCCCACTGGCCCACAACGTCCTGAGTTGAGGTCAGCAGCAGACCATCCCCACTATGAACAGTGTTGGTGGCGTACTGCTTCCCCCTCCTGAGGCGCCAGATGATGGACCAGAATCGCCTTGAAGCCTTGAAGCCTTGAAGCCTCGAAGCCTCGAAGCCTTGAAGCCTTGAAGCCTTGTGGAAGTCTTTTTCCATGACCTCTGAACTTCTCCCACACCCGAGTTTTTGTCTCAGCATCCAATCGAGTCGATGGCTACTTCTGGAGCCCCACAGGCCAGAAAGGCCAGAAAGGATTCCTTCTTCAGCCTCACAGCATCCCTTACTGAAGGCGTCCATTGGGTTCTAGGATTGCTGCCATGACAGGCACTGACAACCTTTTGGCCACAAGTCCAATAATCGACAATGGAGGAGCGGAATGCTTCTCTCAAACCTGTCTGCCTTGGGTGACCCGAGGCTCCTGGGGTCACTGGGACACTCAAACCCGTCCACCATGATAAGATGGCAGCCCACAGAGAGGTTGTTAAAATCCATGTAATTAATTGATTAATACATAAAGGCCCTAAAAATATAGGAATTAGTTTTAAGTCAATAATTCTTGAATATTGATTAAAAAAGTACTAGTTAATGGGGAAAATGTGTTTTTTTATGTCCCAGTAAAACAAATTCTCCTATGTTACTGAAATGTTACTTAGAGGTTAGTTTTGTCTTATTTCATGTATACAGGTCCTTCTCAAAATATTAGCATATTATGATAAAGTTCATTATTTTTCATAATGTAATGATAAAAGTTTGACATTCATATATTTTAGACTCATTGCACACTAACTAAAATATTCAGGTCCTTTATTGGCTCTGTTGACGACATCATCAACACCTGCAGAACTTTTCCAGTCCACCGTCAGCAAACTGCGCAGTTTCTCTGCACGTCTTTACACATTTTTGCACCTCTGTGATATTGAAACTTCAGCTCTCATTTTACATGCAGCCTATGAGAAACAAACATTCATTCATGCATGTTAGCAACCTCTGCTTCCCCATTCTGTCTACGAGAAAACAGCTCATTCATGACAGCAACAGGAACAGGAAGGGGCCCTCAGAACCCCCAACTGCCCGGCTCCCGCTTCCTCTTTCCGCTTAATAATAGAAAGTCAAGAAGGTTTTGGACCCGGCCTGTCGCGAGTCTGAAGCGAGTGTTGCACGCATCGCTCAGGAAGAACCAAACCAACATCATAAAGCTGCCGGTCCGCAACTACAATCCAGAAAACTCAAACTAGAGCTGCAGGTGGTTCCTTGAGCCTCAACGGGCCTCCAGAACCGCATGAAGCCGGTTCTACAGTTAGCCTCCACCCAGCAGCAGAACATTTCCAGAACCCGAGACTAAAGTGTCCAATCAGAGAAACTTTGATTCCTGCAGCAGATCTGACTGACAAACCAGAACCTGCAGCTGGTCCAGAACCTGCAGCTGGTCCAGAACCTGCTGCTGGTCCAGAACCTGCAGCTGGTCCAGAACCTGCAGCTGGTCTAGAACCTGCAGCTGGAGTTCTGACCAGAACCACCCGGTTCTACAGTCCTTCACTGAGACGTTAAACTGCTGCTAGTTTATTAATCACTGGATGGATTAAAGATCTGCTACTGGATCAACCTGCTGGTTCTGGTTCTGCTCTGCATCAGAACCAGAACCAAACATAGAAAAGCAGCTTTCAGCTTCTATGCATCACAGATCTGGAACAAACTTCCAGAAAACTGTAAAACAGCAGAAACGGTGAACTGCTTTTAGAGTAAACCAGCTGGTCGAATCTGCTTTGATCAGTAACCGATATTATTGATCCAGTTTGATCATTTTGATGATGTCATTGACTAAATATAATGTTTGATGTTTTTAGGATGTCCAAACTGCTGATCATGAGTCACCATGGTTACCTGAGCTCGAATTACCAGGCAGAGAAAAAGCATCAACCAGTCCTCCCAGTTAGACCAGTACCGGCCCAGTTAGACCAGTACCGGCCCAGTTAGACCAGTACCGGCCCAGTTAGACCAGTACCGGCCCAGTTAGACCAGTACTGGCCCAGTTAGACCAGTACCGGCCTAGTTAGACCAGTACTGGCCCAGTTAGACCAGTACCGGCCCAGTTAGACCAGTACCGGCCCAGTTAGACCAGTACCGGCCTAGTTAGACCAGTACCGGCCCAGTTAGACCAGTACCGGCCTAGTTAGACCAGTACCGGCCCAGTTAGACCAGTACCGGCCCAGTTGGACCAGTACCGGCCCAGTTAGACCAGTACCGGCCCAGTTAGACCAGTACCGGCCCAGTTGGACCAGAAGCTCATCTTGGCTCTGCTGTGATGAATCCTGAACATTTTTGACTTTTCTATTTCAAAAAACGAATTAGCTGGAAATCATGAGGCTGTTTAGCATTTCCATAACAGATGTGGTGATGTCATAACGGTGATGTCATAACGGTGATGTCTAATGCAATAAAACATTAGACAATGGATAAAAATGAACACATTGAAATAAATTAAAATTTTAAATGAATATGAAGAAACCAGAACCTGAAGAGGACTTTATCCTGATTGGCTGGAGGTCTGGACCAGGTGCAGAGAGGCGGAGCAAACGACAAATTTACACAGGTGAGCAAATAAGTGGAGCTCTGGAGGAAAACGACACAAGACCAGGATCCGGTAAAAATGAGGAAGTAAAATACTGACGTTGAGACTGGAAACAAAGGAGCTTAATGAGAAAAGTGATGCAGACTGGAAGAAGATGAAAAACAGAAGAGAGAAAACTGAGCTGAAAATTCCTCAAATACTACAGAAACTAAAGAAAACTCCCAAAAATGAGATAAACTAAAAATGAGATAAACTAAAAATGAGATAAACTAAAAGAGAAAAAGACAGGAGATAAAACATAAACAAAGGAACATAGAGCTAGAACAACTAGAAGCACTAAATAAAGAAATAACCAAACTAGAGTCATGAATAACATGACAATCAAAACCAAACCCAAAAACCCAGGGTCAAAGTTCAATGACAATGGGATTCAGAAGCCAGCTTTTATTAAAAGGCGTCGGAGTAGAGGGATCAGATTTTGAAAAAATGTCAAATTTTGTAGAATAGTTTTGTTCAACATGAAATGGCCACTCTGGTCCTCCAGCATGTGGAGCTTTTTGTGATTAACAGGCGTTTGCTGAATCAGCACCTGAAGCCATGAGACCAGGAAGCCTCAGGAAACCTGGCAGGAAGGAAGAGCTGCTTCCCACTGAGCAGCTGGCCTCATGTGAACAACATGAGAACAACATGAGAACAACATGAGAACAACATGAGAACAACATGAGAACAACATGAGAACATGTGAACAACATGAGAACATGAGAACAACATGAGAACATGTGAACAACATGAGAACATGAGAACAACATGAGAACAACATGTGAACAACATGTGAACAACATGTGAACAACATGAGAACAACATGTGAACAACATGTGAACAACATGTGAACAACATGAGAACAACATGTGAACAACATGTGAACAACATGAGAACAACATGCGAACAACATGAGAACAACATGTGAACAACATGAGAACAACATGAGAACAACATGAGAACAACATGAGAACATGTGAACAACATGAGAACATGAGAACAACATGAGAACATGTGAACAACATGAGAACATGAGAACAACATGAGAACAACATGTGAACAACATGTGAACAACATGTGAACAACATGAGAACAACATGTGAACAACATGTGAACAACATGTGAACAACATGAGAACAACATGTGAACAACATGTGAACAACATGAGAACAACATGCGAACAACATGAGAACAACATGTGAACAACATGAGAACAACATGAGAACAACATGTGAACAACATGAGAACAACATGAGAACAACATGTGAACATGTGAACAACATGAGAACAACATGTGAACAACATGTGAACAACATGAGAACAACATGCGAACAACATGTGAACAACATGAGAACAACATGAGAACAACATGCGAACAACACGAGAACATGTGAACAACACGTGGAGGGAAAAAGCTGCGGCTCGGAGCCGCTGCTTCCTAAAACCGGAACTGGACGATTCTTGGAACGCCGGGAACAAACTGGGAGGAGTGGATCTATTTTTACTTCAGTTCTGCAAAGAAGAAAAGTATTTCATGGTTGTTACATGAGACATGTGAACAGCGGCAGAAAGCCACAGATTTCATGTCTGCTGTGGTTTGGAGCCGTTTGCTCCGATCTGGTCAGCAGAACCCGGCCAGTGCCGACGTGATCCCAACCGTCATGGTCCCGCATAAACAAATGAATCCAAAATAATATTTGCATATAAATGTCAAGAAAAACACTTTGATCACAGTTTCTGCAGCAATCCACTGGTTCACTGGTTCTGGTTGGATATTTGACTGGTCCTTCCAGAGGAACTGGGAGAGCTGGGAGGATGAGCAGAACCAGCAACTTCCACACATTTTCCACTGAGTTGAGCTCAGAAACTTTCCAGGGGTTGCTCTAAAGCTAGCTGCTAGCGCTACTCAGTCCAACCAATCATGGCCTGGCTACACCAGGAGAGGCTGCTGCAGCAGCAGGAGAGAAGAGAGGCTGCTGCAGCAGCAGGAGAGAAGAGAGGCTGCTGCAGCAGCAGGAGAGAAGAGAGGCTGCTGCAGCAGCAGGAGAGAAGAGAGGCTGCTGCAGCAGCAGGAGAGAAGAGAGGCTGCTGCAGCAGCAGGAGAGAAGAGAGCCTGCTGCAGCAGCAGGAGAGAAGAGAGCCTGCTGCAGCAGCAGGAGAGAAGAGAGCCTGCTGCAGCAGCAGGAGAGAAGAGAGCCTGCTGCAGCAGCAGGAGAGAAGAGAGCCTGCTGCAGCAGCAGGAGAGAAGAGAGCCTGCTGCAGCAGCAGGAGAGAAGAGAGCCTGCTGCAGCAGCAGGAGAGAAGAGAGCCTGCTGCAAACTTTGATATTGATCTTCTATTGTCGCCCTGCATAAATCGCTGCAGTCTAGAACTGCAGTTTTCTTAGACAGAAAAGATTTTTTGCTGATGTAACAAGACAGCGAATTTAACAATTTTTTCTGGGATTTGTAGAAACGTGTTTCACTTTGAATCGTTCAGTTTGGTTGACCTTCATAAACCAGAACTGTTTGTCTGCTACAGATGAAGTTTGAATGGGTTGGATTTAGATTCACCTGAATTCTTAATAAATGTTTTATGGAAACCACCAACGCTGCGTTCAGAGCCTCAGGTCTATGTGGTCTAGAGCTGCGCGTCTAGACGTCTCATTGCACATCAAATGCTGCACGACTGGAGCTTCGTCCAACGCCACAGTTGGAATATCTGAAGTCCTGCAGCCGGATCAGCCAATCAGAGAGACCGAGCGCTGCAGTGAAAACCTTGTGAATTAATCAAAAGGAATTAGCAGAAACTATAAAAAAAAATAACAATTGAAAAATCTGCCTGAAAGAAAGGCATGAACAATCACTTTTACTTTTGATTTGATTAATCCATTCGATTCAAACTTCAAACTGCACAAAGCCTTACTAGCCTTGTAAAGCCAGTTTAACCCAACTCTGGTCTGTCTGTCTAGTTAAAGTTCGGTCCGGTTGGTGAGGTGTGAACACTAATTGACCTCTGACCTCTGGTCCTCCAAACTCAGTCTGGTTCTGTTTGGATGTGAACACTAAGCGGACCAGAGAGCGCTCCCAAAGCAGGAAGTGGACTACAGCGCAGGGCATTCTGGGTAACCTAAGCTAACATGTTAGCCTAGTGTTAGTTTTGTCTTATTTCAAAGCTACCAAGAAATATGTATTACTCTGGTTTTGTAGTCAAAGGCCGGTTCGGTTGGTGAGGTGTGAATGCTTATCGACCTCTGACCTCTGATCCTCAGTCTGGGTTCAGTTGAAGTGAACTCTGTTTCAGAACGTGAACGCCAAGCAGACCAGAGAGTGCTCAAAACAGCGCAGGGCATTCTGGGTAACCAAAGCTAACATGCTAGCCTAGCGTTAGCAGCAGAAATGGCTCCTGGTCTTCAGCCAAAGACTAAAGAGAAATCACTAAACTCTGACGCCGCCATCTTGTTTCATCTGGTGAAACAGGAAGTTGCTCTCAGTGTCTTCAGAGGTTTTAGTGTCGTTTCCTGCAGTGGTTGTTGGTGCAGCGCCCCCACAGGCCAGGAGGGGAACAGGCTGGTTGGACTCAGAACCACTGCAGCTGGAGGTGGAGCAGATGTTCTGGTTCCAGTAGAACCGGGTCGACCCAACTGAAGGAGGGAAGCAGACACAAAGAGTCAAATGTTAATAGAAGGTTTTTATAAGCAATTCTTGGAGGTCAAAAGTAAAATGTAGTGAATTTATAAGAACTACTAAAAAAAGTAAAAGCTCAAAGTTCTAATGGGCGACCAGGAAAACATCCAGCAGTCGGTCAAGAGTGACAACATGATAGTGCTTTCCAGGCACACACACACACACACACACACACACACACACACACACACAGCACTCGAGCAGCAGCTCCGTCCCTGGAAGTGTTGGAGTCTCTCCAGTCCTTATTTGGCGGCTCTGCTGCCTCACATTCCTCTGCTGGATTCGACCCAAGAACCTGACGAACTCGCTGCTCCTTTTCCAGGTTCATCGGTTCGTCTTCTGCGAATCAGAGGCAGCAGCTGGCAGGCGAACGGTTCGGTTCCCTCTTCAGTGACAAAGTGTTTGCAGAGCCAGAAGGTCATTTGGCTGCAGAGTCTCTCAGTTAATGGTTTACTAAAAGTTTTCACCCCCTGCTGTATTTTAACTCAGTTACATTTTCTAAGTAACTTTCTGGAAAAAAATACTTTGAGGAATATTTTTACAATATCTTTACCTTTTACTCAGCAAAACACAAAATTTTGCCAATCTTTTTTTTTTTTTAATCTAGTTTCCAGTTCAAATATGTAATTATACTTGAAATATGACTAAACTGATCTACTAATAACTATTCAGCAACATGCAGACTTTTGCTTTAAGTCAATAAATGCTTTAAGTGTTTCTACTGGCACATTATTTCACTTAAAAAAGGAAAAATGTTTTGTTAGAAGCAAAATCTTTTTTTTTTCAGTCTGTCTTTTATATCATTATTATTTACATTAAAACGTTGAGTTGTTATTTGACAGTTACTTTTGTCTTATTTCCAGTATAATGAGATATTTCTACTAAAAAACAAACAAAAATACTTAATAAGATTTTGTGTTTTTGCAGTGTGAGGCATTTCAAACACTTTGCCAACATTTAACCAGGAAAAATGTTGGAAAACAAACAAGGTCTGATTTCTGCAGATGATGACTCAGGAGACAATCCTATTAAACCCAAACATTTTGAGAGCTCCACTCTGACCTCTGACCTGCCATTCTCGCACCAACAGCTCTGATTGATTGGTTGGCTTTCAGCAGCTGCATGGTGGCTCCGATTGGTCGGTGGCTCCGATTGGTCGGTGGCTCCGATTGGTCGGTGGATCCGATTGGTCGTGGCTCCGGTCGGTGGCTCCGATTGGTCGGTGGCTTCGATTGGTCGGTGGATCCGATTGGTCGGTGGCTCCGATTGGTCGGTGGATCCGATTGGTCAGACTCCTGAGGCTCCTGGATCTCTGGTGTCGCTGGTTACAGCGATGCGTCACGGTGTCATCAGCAGGGAAACGATCTGGGCCGGCGCTGAAATCACACACTGACTCTATTTGAGGCGGGAATGTGTTGGCTGCAGACACGAACCCAGAATAGAAGAAATGAGGATCGTGGGGCTTCGGTGCGGCGCCAACGTCGGACCCACTCCCACTTCCACTGGGAATCTCTGCTCTCAACAGAACTGCAGCCTCTTGGTATTTATTAAAGCCACGTTCTTCAGACTTTCTCACATTTTCTTTGATTTCAATCCAGAACAATCCATTTTCTTTGGTTGACCTCTGACCTCTGAGTGTTTTACTGTGCAAAACAAAATCTTACCAAAGTTCATATTTATAGTAGCAGATATTCTAATAAAATATCTGGTATATATCTAAGTACTAGTTCCACTGCAGATTATTTCACTTATAAACCATAATCTGGAACTGGAATTTATCTGTCAATATTATTGATTTAAAACAAACTCCATCACATTGTAAGTTTGTTTTTTCTTATTTCAATGTACTAAGATATTTTCACTAGAAACAACTATTTTTGTCGAGCTTCTGTTTTTTGCAGTGTAACTTTAAAGGACTTTGTTCTACTGATTTTCCATAGAACTGTTTGAAATCAGATCTTTAGCAGCGACGTTCAGAAACATGAAGCTCTTTCTGCTCTGCAGCCGTAAATCCGATCCCCTTGGAGGGTTCCTGGGACGGGGCCCTGAGGATTCCCAGAACAGCCTGGAGATGTGGGAACGCCTCGCTGTCCTCCTGGGAGCCGACAGGAGGGACTTCTGGGTTCTCCTGTCGGCTCTGTTCTGAATTACGGACAGAACCTGAGTGATGTGGTTCTGGTTCTGCTGCTTCTGTTCTGTTAGTCTTTCCCCTGGTGCAGTAAAGATAGGATTGATAAGTTCAAAGAACTGCGTAAAGGTCGTCCTTCCACAGAGTTTTGGCCTCAGGAGAAGCTTCCACTTTTACATGATTTAATTAGAGTTTCGACTCGGCGTAACAGAAAAAACTGGAAGTGAAACTGATGCATGACTTTCTGATTCCCAGATATTCACCTGATGAAATACTTTATCAATCTCAAAAGGAAATAAAATCTTGTGGAAACTCGTCAAAGTCTCTTCAGAGTCGCTGCGGACGGTGACCCTGTGACCCTGTGGCCCTGTGACCCTGTGGCCCTGTGACCCTGTGACCCTGTGACCCTGTGACCCAGTGACCCTGTGACCCTGTGGCCCTGTGACCCTGTGACCCTGTGACCCAGTGACCCTGTGGCCCTGTGACCCTGTGACCCAGTGACCCTGTGACCCTGTGGCCCAGTGACCCTGTGACCCTGTGGCCCTGTGACCCTGTGACCCTGTGACCCAGTGACCCTGTGGCCCTGTGACCTGTGACCCTGTGACCAGTGACCCTGTGGCCCTGTGACCCTGTGACCCTGTGACCCTGTGACCCAGTGACCCTGTAACCCTGTGACCCTGTGGCCCTGTGACCCAGTGACCCTGTAACCCTGTGACCCTGTAACCCTGTGACCCTGTGACCCTGTGGCCCTGTGACCCTGTGGCCCTGTGACCCTGTGACCCAGTGACCCAGTGACCCTGTGACCCTGTAACCCTGTGACCCTGTGGCCCTGTGACCCAGTGACCCTGTAACCCTGTGACCCTGTAACCCCTGTGACCCTGTGACCCTGTGGCCCTGTGACCCTGTGGCCCTGTGACCCTGTGGCCCTGTGACCCTGTGACCCTGTGACCCTGTGACCCTGTGGCCCTGTGACCCTGTGACCCAGTGACCCTGTGACCCTGTGGGCAGGAAGAAGCTAATCTATGAATCTTAGAAAGACGTTGGAGTTGGAAACTTGTTGTTCAACTCCTCTGAGATTTGGGGTCAAAGTTCACATATTATGTTGAGATGCTAATCAGCAAAAAACAAAACCTTGTTGCTATGGTGATACTTTATAGCGACTGCCCAAAAGTAGAAAAAGAGAGAAAAAAGTTTTTCTATTTGCGGAGAGGAAATCATTTAAAAAACAAAAATGCCTCAAAAAGAATAAAGTGATATTTGAATCAAATATCAATCAAAACGAAGAAGCTTCACAATCTGATCCACTTTGACTTAAAAGTTTCTAAACTTTAAATTCTCCCAGACGATAACTTCCTGCCTTCCTGTTCAAACTGAACCTTTTCATATCTTGACAATAAGTTTTCTTCATGCAGACACTGCAGTTCACTAAAAATGTTTGCTCTGCATTGAAATTAGTTTATGTTGCAAAATGGCAACAAAAACACTTTTTTCAAATCACGAGTCACATGACCAACAGCCTGACGTCGCTGCAGGCGAAACCCACGAAAGACGACGACAGGAAGCAGCTGCATGGCGGCGCTGCGTGGTTATTAATGACATGGGGGATTTTAATCATGCTTCTTATTTAATGCTGTTTTCCATGTCAGTGGGATACCGACCACATTTCACCGACACTGAAACAGAAACCAGTAACAGAAACCAGCAGCCAAACTTCCTCCAGTCTGTTTGGGAGAACTCTGACTGCTCTGATAAAGTTCTGGTATTAACCAGAAATAGCCTTTCTGCATTGAGGAAGGAGATTCATGTGGCTTAAAGTGAATCATCCATCAGACACTTTGAGTCCAAAAATACTGAGTTCTGGCAGAAACACCAGGTTCGTCGTTCAGCCTTTTCAAAGTGAAGCTCAGTTGGCAGGTTGTTCTTGCTGGACTCACAGAGAAACAATCATCATTTCTGTCTGTGCAGCTGCAGAAACATGCGCCCTGCAGCTGCCGCAGCCCTTTAAACCAACACAGACACAAGTTGCTGCAGAGCCCGGCGGGCGGTCGGCCGGCCGGCTGACGTGGCGGCCCGCGGCACGTGGAGCGAAGCGTGCCGAGGTGGAAAAACGGCTGCAGGGATTTAAAGGGGAAGCGTCTCTTCCGCTGTTTCAATGTTTGAACTTTCCTGCTGCGTCCCACAGAGTTCAGTCAAACATCAGGGCCGTGCAGAGACCTTTGGAGGCCGGGCTCAAAGTTAAAGGGTCACGTTGAACAACAACACAGCAGCAACCCACATTAATGAAGAATCGACTTGGATTCTTCTATATTATTGCCATCATGCAGGACAATGCAAAGCAAATATCATCTATTTTCCCCCAACAATTATAAAGTTTCTGTTTCTGCTGCTGATCTGAGACTGGAGCCGTTCAACAGACCAGAGGAGAGAAGGTCAAAGGTCATGAAGTTATGAAATAAGAATATTTGCTGCCATTTTACTAATGAAGCCCTAATAATATTTTAACCTCCAGAACAACTAGATCAGGAAAAAGATCAAAGGGGTTAACTCTATACTCTGAGATCTAGAAATATAAAACTGCTGCTGGTGGGGGCCCTTCAGGGCCCCCAGACACTCAGTCTGGGGGCCCCAGACATTCAAGGGCCTCCAGACATTCAAGGGCCTCCAGACATTCAGGGGCCCCCAGACATTCAAGGGCCCCCAGACATTCAAGGGCCTCCAGACATTCAGGGGCCTCCAGACACTCAGGGGCCCCCAGACATTCAAGGGCCTCCAGACATTCAGGGGCCTCCAGACATTCAGGGGCCTCCAGACACTCAGGGGCCTCCAGACACTCAGGGGCCCCCAGACACTCAGGGGCCTCCAGACACTCAGGGGCCTCCAGACATTCAGGGGCCTCCAGACACTCAGGGGCCCTTATTAATGATTTAATTGTAACACAGACCGTAGATCTAAACCTGTAGCATCATTTATAGAGAATGACGATGTCATAAAATGTTATTTTATAGATTCAGCTGAGAAAAATAAAAATATACATTTATGATTTAATTATGATGTTTAATTGTAAAAGTTTAAAGAACCATCTTGATAGTGATGCTGAAATTCTCAGTATGACAGGGGTCCAGTCTGAGGCCCCATATTACCTTGGGCCGGCCCTGCATGAAACAGCCACTGCGATGCACACCTCTGGATTCTACCTGCAATCTGCCTGGAATCCACCTGCAATCTGCCTGGAATCCACCTGGAATCCACCTGGAATCCACCTGCAATCTGCCTGGAATCCACCTGGAATCCACCTGCAATCTGCCTGGAATCCACCTTGAATCCACCTGGAATCCGCCTGGAATCCTCCTGGAATCCTCCTGCAAACCGCCTGGAATCCACCTGGAATCTACCTGGAATCCTCCTGGAATCTACCTGCAATCCGCCTGGAATCTACCTGGAATCCTCCTGGAATCCACCTGGAATAATTTTGATCAGTTAATCAGATTCCAGGTGAACATTCCAACTTTTACATTGTTGGACATTTTGGCACCATGAGTGCAATGACAAATTTCTCTCTTTTTTATTTTTACCCCCTAACTTTTATCTTCCTATAAATATTCTTTGTCATTAATAACTTTGTTTTGTGAAATAATATTTGAGAAGTAATAAAAAGTACTGTCCTAACAGCATGAAGCAAACCTACAGGGCAGATTATCATGGTTGATTTGGGTGACTGACAATAACAGCCAATAGAATCAGAGGGATTCAAAAGTACCATAGCAGCATGTTGACCAATCACAACGCGTGAAAATGAATCGGTGTGAATGACTAAAGCTCCAGCTGAGAAATCAGATCAGTGTGACACAAAGACAATGAATTACAGACCTGAGTGGAAATATTGACTCTAACATGGATTATGATGATGACACAGCAATTGATGGTCTTAACTTTGTGAATTTTGCTGATTTTTGGCTGCAGGTTTGGTGAGTTTTAACCTGGTGGTTCTTCAATCTGATTGGTCGGTTATCAGAGGTGAGTCGTAATCATCAACCTCTAGTTATGTCTTTTTTCTTAAAGCTGATAATTTAGATAAGCGTTTGGATATGGATATCCGAAATGCATGTATTGATTATGCATATCACCAATCGGATCAATCTGAGTATCTGCTCACATTGATCTTGTCGGTAAAAATGAACTTGGAAGGAAATGAATACATGATTACATAAAATGAAAGAAATAAAACTAAAGTTTTAGTTTCTATTTTCATTTCTGGGATTTTTCTTCCCAGATCGAACATTTGTGAACGTTCATTTTTGTGCTGTGCCTTAGATTCTCAGTTTGATTTTGGTCTGGACTTTGGCTAGGCCATTCTAACTGCTTAGATTTCAGGCTGCATGTTTGGGTTGCTTGACTTCCTGGAAGGTGAACTTTGACCTCAGTCTCAGGTCTGCTCCAGCCTTTAATACGACTAAACATCTTTGGGTTTTTCAAATAGTGTTTTTGTTAGTTTGCACTTTTTGTTTACAAAAGCTTGAAAACTGTCAGTTTAGTCTGAATCTGTTGTTCTGGTTGAAATTGAGTTTTTATTTCAGTTTCATTTGTTGTTTTTGGATGTTTTGGTTTCTTCTTTAAATGATCGTTTGGTTCCAGTGACGATGCCCATGTTAAGATGATTTTAGCTGAAAATGGATGCAAAATGAGAACATTAATGTTTATCACAATCATTTCTGGGACTATTTATTGTTAAGCTACATTTTGTTCACTGCATGAACTTAAATGAAAGGTTGCATGTGGTTTGGACACTGAAAGCTGCAGAGTCAAGGTCATGAGAACTTATTTCAAATTCTTTTAATTATTGCCAAAAAATAATTAAACTAAAAAAAATTGACAGATCTTTGAAACATTCAGATATTTTTAGCTTTAGCATGAAATATGGCCACTGACCCATCATGTTATTGAACCACAACGTCATTTGTTACTTTGAAACAAATTCATTTCCTCAACAATCAACATGGCCGACTTGCTGGATTTTTAAAATCAGCTGAATATTTGAAAAGTAAACGACTCGGACGGATGGAGGGAAGTCCAGACCCAACCTTCAGTTGGATCGGACCGGATATTTCCAGAACCCAGAATGAAGAACCCGAGTCCGGCCTTGGAGAGGAAGCAGAAGAAAAATCCCACGATTCTCACTTCCTCATCTGGAAACATCTGCATGAAGCGCAGCGTCAGCCTGCAGGTACCGGCTGGTGCCTGTAGAGGGCGCCAGTGACAGGTGGGCAGAAATCCTCCCAAAGACTCGTAGAAACCAATAAAGACCCAAAAAGATTCGCAGAGTAACGCTGAGGAACTCCGGTCTCCAGTCTAGTTGAGAACAGACGAGGAACGAACTGAAGTCCAGGAAATAAACCCGCAGACTCGGCTTCATCGTGTGAAACCAGGGCAACATTTCTCAGGAACGAACCCAAGACTTGTGCAACTTTGTTGCCCAAAGGTCGAATGTTTCTTCATCTTGCACAAGGATTTTCCTCTTTCATTAAAGTTGCTGTCAGACATCCAGTTTAAATCCAAACTTCAACAAATGTCAAGTTTTTAAATGTGATAAATGTGAATTTTTCACATCAGAAAGATGAGAGAATTGCCCAAAGTGAGGAAATGTAATCAGAACCTGAAACACAGAAAACATACACTTTCAAATTCTGGGCTTATATTTATTTGATAAAAATGACCTGAAACCGGAACAAACCGGTCCAGAAACTGTTGTCTTTACTGCTGCGGTTCTGATAGGGTAATCTTTTTTTTTTTTGAACTTACATTGTTATTATTATTTTCTACAGAGCAAATATACAGCCATACATCAGTGGTACATAATACAAATGTTGACAATATAATGATTTTCATAAAATAAACATCTCAGCATAATATCTTACGACCTCAGCATCACATTTGTTGACTTGTTACTAAACAATCCTAAAATGGAAATAGACTCTGTGTGGGATAGTTAAACACCATATAACAAACCTATTGGGTTTATTTACATCCACAGAGCTTCTGCTGGGCCCCAGCGCCGACTAAAAGTGTTTTTTTGAAGTCTTAATGAGGATGTTATTTGTTCCATTCTATACAATTCCCTTACTTTTTGAACCCATAAGTCAGGAAGGTGGCTCCAATTGCATCCACCTGATTGTAATACATTTCAGGTTTGCTGCTGTAAAAAGGATATTTAGCAGATATACTTTAGCCCGTCCTTGCAAACCCTCTGGTATAATACCAAGTAGTGCAACTGTAACATTCTTTGGTAAGATATGGCTTATAGCTCCATACACCTCCTGATAGGGTAATCTGACCCGAACCCAAAACTGTAAAACTTGAACACAATTTATTTAATTTATTTCAATCATTTAAACTCAAAAGAAAACTTAATTTAACTTCCATTAAGTCTTCATTTTTCCCTAAATAGAAACCCTGAGTCCTGGGTCAGTGATCTGCTTGTTCTGTGTATTCTCAGAACCGGGACCGGGACCAGAGCTGGCAGTTTCTTTTTGCTAAAGGTTAGTTTTTCCTCTCCACTGTCACCATATGCATGAGTACACGCTGCAATCAGTTTCCTCAGATATAAAAGACGTTTTAATGATTATGTTATATTTTAAAAGAACCAGAACTTTAACGCATTCATTTAATATAATAATTGTTTTAATGCCATTAATCAGATGTTTTTTTTACAGTTGTGCGATTCTGGAACTGATTCTGATTGGTAGTTATTCAATAATTTAAAAGTAAAAAGGTTTTTGAATTGAAAAGACTGCATATTTTGTTCATAATAATTTTCAGTTAAAATACGATTAATTGAATTGAGTTTCTCCTGCAATGAAGTCGATTAAAAGGTTTTTGTTCTGCAGTTGTTCAGATGAACGGAATGATTCAAATTCCTCTAAGCTTTAAAAACAAAACCGTGGAAATGATTTATGACAGGATCTCATCTCCAACTGTTGGACGTCAGTTTCTTACTATTTTCAACCAAAGTGTGGCAGAAAAAGCAGAACGACTGCATGACAAACCAGAGCTGTGGTCGAATGCGACTTCTATAAGTTTTGGTGGAAACAAATCCCATCTGCAGAGAATAAAGAACCGCAGCCTGAGTCACTGCGGATCGTTTCTGACGCGACGGTGAAGCTTTTTCTACTCATATCCAAAATTATCCTTTCTTCTCTGCTTAAAATAACCCGTCAGACAAAAGCGAGTCACAATCAGGCGTCTGGAAGCGTCTGAACAGACCAAGTCATCAGTTAGTCGGCAGAGGAAAACCTGGACTGGATCCAGGAAGAAAGCGGAAGAACCGGAGTCCATCAGAAGCGCACAGAAAGCAGAAACACAAATACTAAACTTCAGCATATTTTACAATAAATCAAACTGCTAATTTACTAAATAATGGCAAAAAGATCAAAGGAAGCAGTTACACTGAAATTAATATTATTAATATAATGTAAAATAATATGATTATTATTATTATGTTAAGCATTAGTTCCTGAAAACCTGCAAACAGGTTTTATTCCAGAGAAACGTTGAAGTCAGGGATAATAAATAAAGTAAGAATTAACCCATATTTATTTGTAATAAGGCGTGATAACACCCGTTTATTCTGCACACACAGATCTGTGAACAATGCAAACTTTTCTCTGAATGTATCAAAATATAAAAATCATTTGAGATTCCGCTAAAGAAATTCATTGTTTCTCTCTTTTGTTGCTGCTTTCATGGTCCCAACCTAATTGACTAAATTATGAAACAAGCAATAAACATTACATTTGGTCACATGGTCCTGGTTTCCATGACAACAAAAGAAAAGCAACATAATTATCATGTTGTATTGCACATAATATTTTGTAAGTACAAATTCATTTCAAAATAATATTTTTTCCCTAATTTTTTAAATTTCTCCTTTCACGGTGGTCAGAAAGCCGCAAAAGATCAGCCTCAGGGCCACGAATGGCCCTCAACCCCCACTTTGAACACCCTTGATTTAAAGGTATGGAGTGAATTATGTTTTGGAGATACTGCCTGTTTCCGTGTGTGTGTGTGTGTGTGTGTGTGTGTGTGTGTGTGTGTGTGTGTGTGTGTGTGTTTAAATCCCAATGCTCTAACATCTGTAGCTGTTAGAGCTGCAGCTGGATCTGAAGGCGTCAAAATCCAGAACCAGGAATACACACACACACACACACACACACACACCCACACACACACCCACACACACACACACACACACACCCCACACACACACACACACACACACACACACACCACACACACACACACACACCCACACACACACACACACACACACACACACACACACACACACACACACACACAGCTGACAGAGGGAGGGCATGTGCTGCTCCTTGACCTTTGACCTGCTCTGGTCCTCAGGGAGAAACTCTTCAGCTTCTGTGAAAGTCTGAATTTCAAAGTAATATTTTTTGTGGAGGGAAACTGGAACCAGAACATCATCTGAACTGGACTTCCTGTGAACAAAACCAACAGCTAACAGGTAGCAACCAACTGAACATCTTAATTTATCTCTACTTGTGTTTCCTGACAATTCAACTGTGGTCGACCTTAACCCGATTCCGGTCCATCTGCCTATGAAGTCCGGTTCGGTTGGTGAAGTGAGAATGCTAATTGACCTCTGACCTCTGGTCCTCCAAACTTCGGTCTGGTTCAGTTTGAATGTGAATGCCAAGCGGACCAGAGAGCGCTCCAAAGCAGGAAGTGGACGACAGCGCAGGGCATTCTGGGTAAAGCTAACATGCTAGCCTAACGCTAGCAGCAGAAATGGCTCCCGGTCTTCAGCCAAAGACTAAAGAGAAATCACTAAACTCTCATCGCCTCATTCGTTGCACTTTCTCAACAATATAATTCATATTTTCTGTCAACTTTTAGAGCTTTTGGTTTTAGATCCACGTCTGGCTTTGGGGCAGAAGAGGAAGTGCTGCATTTTTAAAGTAACTTTTCAGTCTTAAAGTATATAATCAGAGGCAGAAATAAAAACAGATTTTAGAAAAGGAGAAACAAAAAGCTTTAGTCAGGATTATCTGTGACGTTTGGGTCACGTCTCTGTTTCTGGAGGCAAATCTTTAGAGCCGCTAAATCTCATTCATAGTCCTGTGAGTGAAGATAGGAATGGAGACAGATGATCACTCCTACAGAAACATACCAGAAACGTCTCATCTTATCTATTCAAACATTTCCAGGAAAACAGTCTGCTTCTGGTGGGATCCTCAGACGCTTCAAAACTAATCATGATTCTCCTCTGGAGAATGTTGGAAGTAATTATTTAGAGATGATTTAGGTTGAAAGATCATAAAAACATATCAGCTTCATAATAAAAGGGATGTTTCCTGTTCTAATCATAATAATTTCCAAGCAAAATTCAGCAACATTTCCTTGTTTTCAGGTGATTCGGGACCTGAGTCAGAGGAAAGTTTCCGGCTCAGATTAGTCATGCTGATGGGAACCCAGCTGTTGGATTCAGACATGATGCAGCTGAAAGCAGAAAACAGCATGAAACAAATATTTCTGTTTCTGGTGGAATGTCTAATGGGAAAAAATGTCATGTTGGCAATGAGATAATCTAGCATTTTTCAACAAAATTCAATAATTATTGACTGAAAATAGGCTTCTCATCTTGCTGAAAGGCACTTGTTAGTTTATTTATTATTTCAAATGCAAAAGGATATTTGCAATATAAACTAAAAAATAATAGATTTTTTGTTTTTGCAATGTCGTGTTTTATTGTCATTCTTAGGAATGTTGTAGGAATAAATGAAATATTTTCATATTCTGTGACTGAGTGGCTGGAGGCTTTCAGTCATTTCTTAGATCTATAATTGGAACGAAGCATTTTATACTAAAGAAAACAAATAAATTGAATTAAAAAACTGCAAATCCACCTCAGGAGCATCAAGAATAAAGTCCATCCTTCTGCAGCTGACGTCACCAGACAGGCAGGAAGGTGCAAGTGTCTCCGTTTTTCATCACTTTGCATACAGAAAGTCCCCTAACCTTCATCTGACCTTCATCTGACCTTCATCTGACCTTCATCTGACCTTCATCTGACCTTCATCTGACCTCGGCCACGGGAAAATGTTCCCGATAATGTTCCCCTAAGTGCTGAGAGGCGGCTGGCGGGTAAAGATCTGCTGAATCTGTGACTCACTGCGAGCAAACACCAAATCAGAACCAGACGGCGAACACGGCATGTAACGACCAGTAGGGCAGAGGTCACCGCGGGGTCACCGCCAGGAGACAAACTGGGGGAGTGAGGAGCCACAATCAGAGCCAGATGAGGGACCTGATGTGTTTGGATCAGAGATTCCACTGATTCATGATCACTTCCTTCACTGTGATCAATAAAAGATTCACAGTTTAAAAATGATCAGATTAAAACAACAAACTAGGACAAAGTGCAGGTAAAACATCCAAACCTACTCGGGTGGAAACGATAAATCATGATTGATTGTTTCTAGAAATAATCAAATAATTTAGTATTCACCAAAATTCAAAACTCTCACATTTACACATGAAAGTAGAACATAAGTCAGCAGATTTACTTCACAGGTGGAGTATTACAGCATTGAACGTGATGCTCTTCTTTAGATATGTGTATCCATAGATATATAACTGTTAGGGTTGAAATGATGAATCCATTCTTGAATTAATCATTAATTGGAGAATAAATCAACAGAGAGCAGAAGTTCATCTAAAACTGAACAACAATATAAACATTTCATATTTAAAATAAAAACATTATTAATCTGGGATCTGCAGTTCGGTTTTACCTTCGCCTGGTTCACATTCTGCAAATTAATCTATTAATCATCTCCTGTTATTAATCAGCTAATCAATAATAATCTCCTGATCAGCTTTTCTCATGTTTTTATCTGCAGGTTTATGTGTGCTACAAATGATCAAAGGAAGGCTGATTTGAACTTTTGAACAATAACATTTTTATTTACATCTTTTTAATGTATTTCTAGTTTTGAAAAAAATAATGAAAAATCTGCACAATGTGCAATTTTGTTGTCATAATAATCAATAAATCAATCAATAACTAAAATAATTATTTGCAAGCAGCCCTAAAACCTTTATTTTATTGTGACTTATTTCTTCTTTTTTAGTTATTAAAGATCCAAAACACTAAATGGCTTCGTGCTGCAAATAACTTAGTCCAGAAATAAAACTAAGAGCTTTAATATTAATATTCCTTAATATTGATGAAAATTCTGATTATTTCACTGATAACACGGAACGTTCTTTTTTCCAGGGAAAGTCGTTCCTTCCTGTCGGTCTGAGCCGGTCCAGAAGATCCGGTTCACTTTCACCCCTGAACTATTTAATTGTGTTTCCAGTTTGCTAGTACTCTCCCCGAACTGAGCCGGTCCGGTTCTGACCCGGTCCATTCAGCGTTGAGTGGTTCTGACTCTCACCGGACAGGAAGTTCCCTTCTGACCGCCATGTTGCTCCTTCGTGAGTCAGACAGCGGCAGCAGGGAACAACTCCTGGACTGAAGTCGCCACCTAGCGGCCGCTTCTCATCGGGACGCATTTCAGTTCCTTTCCTGACACAGTAACCATGGTGATTTCTCTGAAAACGGTGCTAGTTTCACAGCGATTTTTTTATTTATAACATGGAAGAAATGTTTTGTTGTTTTTTTTTATCAGTGAAAAAAATGTCAACGGAGCCAGAGGTTTATTGATATTGAGGAATTACAGACGAAAACGCCTACAGCTTGGGGAAAAGTTGCTAGTGTTAGTTTTGTCTTATTTCAAAGCTACCAAGAAATATGTATTACTCTGGTTTTGTAGTCAAAGGCCGGTTTGGTTGGTGAGGTGTGAATGCTTATCGACCTCTGACCTCTGATCCTCAGTCTGGGTTCAGTTGAAGTGAACTCTGTTTCAGACGTAAACGCCAAGCAGACCAGAGAGTGCTCAAAACAGCGCAGGGCATTCTGGGTAACCAGCTAACATGCTAGCCTAGCGTTAGCAGCAGAAATGGCTCCTGGTCTTCAGCCAAAGACTAAAGAGAATCACTAAACTCTGACGCCTCCATCTTGTTTCATCTGGTGAAACAGGAAGTTGCTTTCAGTGTCTTCAGAGGTTTTAGTGTCGTTTCCTGCAGTGGTTGTTGGTGCAGCGCCCCACAGGCCAGGAGGGGTACAGGCTGGTTTGGGTCAGAACCACAGCAGCTGGAGGTGGAGCAGATGTTCTGGTTCCAGTAGAACCGGGTCGACTGGAGGAAAACAGACTAAAAGTCTATGTAAGCATTAGGTGAAGCAGAAGCTGCTTTAATTCAACATTTATTTTGTCACTTTAAAAATTTTGTGGACATTCGAAATATAATACGTCTCTCTCACACACACAGCCCTGATCTAAAGGTTGAAACGTGCAGCAGCAAACCATCGACAACTGAATCATCGTCTGGATCTGAGAGGACAGAGGACACTAACCGGAACCGGTCCAGTTCTAACACATCAACAGGAAATACAGAACGAAGCCACGATTCAGTGCACATTCCTGCTTTTATAAAAACGTCACAACTGGACTGAACCCAGGCTCGAAGTTCTGATCCAGGTTCTAACTATCAACCTTCCGAAACATCATATGAAACCAGATGTAATGATCGGCTGGTCCAAAGGATCAGAATCTCCCAGTATAGACGGCACCAGATCTGACCCGGCGTCTAACCCACAGGAAGCTGCAGAACCTTTCGTTTAGTTTCTAGTTCACTTGAAATAAGATAAAACTAACTTTTAAGCAAGAAATACCAGCTGGTTTGAAGTCAATAATTCCTAAATTTTGATAAAAAGTCCGAGATCTCCTGGCAGATTATTTTATTTATAATAAATGTTTTATTTCAAGTGGAATAATCAGAAAGATATTTCCTAGTTCCACTCGAAAATACCCTTAATACTGATGTGTTTAAATTAATAGTACTTATTTACTTAAAACAAGCTCCTTTACCTTGCTCAAAAGTTACTTGTAAGTTCATTTGTTCTAATTTCAAGTGAAGAAATTTGCACTTGACTGTAGACCAGAAATACTTGGTTAAATTTTATGGTTTTGCAGTGCGGTAAGGAGTGACAACCAGCAGCTGTTTTTGTAGTTTAATGAGCCGTTTTCTTCTTCTTCTACTCCTTGTTAATACCTTGCGGTGCTGCAGGAGGACTCTGCTGGGTTTCCTCTGAACACTGAGCGGCTGTGTTGGGTTGGAAGGATTCACGCCACAGTCTGAACGATGCGAGTCAGAGAAGATGGAATAAATTATCTGAGCTTAAAAATGTCCGTCGGGGTAAACTAAGGTCTCTGCTGCTCCTTGCTCTCCTACCAAACGCTGAGCGTAGCGATGGAGCGGCTTCTTGCTCCTGGTGGCGGCGTCCTCCCGTTGCTCCGCCCCCGCGCCCCGTCCGTCTCCAAACGGCAGATAGGAAATCCAAACAGCTCCACCGCTCTGGATTTCTCTCTTGGTTTGTTTCAGGTCTAGTTCATGGAGAAGAGGCAAGTTTCTCCCCCCGCCTCGCCGCCCGTTTCTGTCCTCTGGGTGCTCAGCGTCTCGGTCTGTGCGGCCACTGGGGAGCGCCGTCGTTAGGACGCCTTGCCCAGCTCTATCTTCTTCTGGATGGCACGCGCCGAGTGGTAGATGAGCGAGTCGATGAGACCGGCCACTGGAAGAGTCGGGAGAATGCGGTGAGCTTCTCTGCTGCTCAGTTAGCATCAGAACGATTAGAGACTGACCTGTGAACACGCCGCCGATGATGGCGCACACGCCCGTCAGGAAGTGAGTCAGCGACCTGACAAAACAGTTGACATTTAAACTGGAAGGATTTGTTATTTACAGCAAGTCTGAGTTTCATCTAACAATTGAGCTAAAAAAATGGATTGTTATTATTATTTTTGAAACGGATGGTTTCAAAGTGTTAAAACATTTTAAAAATCATTTCTGTGACAAAGAGGAAGAACATTTCAGCAGTCGACCCGTTCTGGTTTTCAGAAACTGGCCGTCTGCCATGACCTCACCTGTGTTTTTCTGTGAATTTGACCATCATGGGTGAAAGTTCGTAGAGAACAAAGACGCCCGGCAGACCCTGATCTCCTATTAAACCGTTGGCGACTTTCTCGTGCCTGGTGACGGAAAACTGATTCGTTTTGACCACCTGGAGGTAAAAACAAATTCACAGAAAACGTGTGGAAAGAGTCCAACAGAAAATACAATAAACACAAAGGTGTTTAACTCACCTCCCGTCTGTTTTTACATAGATGGTTGGAACAATTTTCACAAAATACTGGTACATCATCGATGCTGTGGAGATAAACGGTCGGCAAATTAAACTTGACTATCAACAGATTTTAAGGCCGAAAAACCCAAAACAGTCCAGTAATCTGCTTCTGACCGGCTGGATTCCCATCCCAATGTTCAACAAAAGTTAGAGAAACTTTAGAGGTCAGAGGTCAGTTCAGAACTGGCAGCTTACTTCTGCATTACCCTTTGTTCTGAATCACTTCAGAAGACAAGTGGAGAATCAAAAAACATAGACAATCAGAGAGAAGTGTCAGCAAATAATGTCGTCTTACTTCATACATTTTTTGGTGTAAATAAGACAATTCCTCCACTGGATACTTTTATGCTTCATTTTATTTCACAGTGCCATTAGATTCAAAAGGAAAATAAAGGAACACTTTTAAATGTTAAAATGTTTTAAAATTCTTACATTTTTGATATAACTAAATATAGATGAACTTTTTACCTGTTATGTCATTAAGGCTAAAACCAAAGTCCGTGGATGACAATCCAGTTATTCAATGGATTCATCTTGAACACGAACAGAAATGATAGAAGAGAAACGATCCTAAACTGAGCCGCGGGGGGCGCTGTCTCTTCCGCCTTAGTTTTTCTCCCCTTTCCTGTTTCCGGTTATGGAAGTCTGCTAGAAAGACATTTAATCGCACCTACACTCAACAGCAAGAGCAATTGTAAGCAGAAAAGCAAAGCAGCGAATTTATCACCGCAGAGTAACTGAAGGTAAGATGGCCGACGGCCCCGTTTTTCCGGGGTTTGTTGGTAAAAACAGTCGGTTTGAATGTAAACGCTGTTATCTATGGAGGCCACAGATGCTAATGCGTTAGCATTAGGTGCTAACAGTGAAAATAAGCCTCTGGTTAAAGTCAAAAGTTGCATCATTTGTTGGAGTAGAAACAGAAACCGGCTTAATAAAAACACTTTACTGGTTCTCAGACGAGAATATCAGGATCATTTGCTACTATTAGAAGTATTAATTTGAACATTAGCGGTTTGTTTCTAAGAATAATTGCATTATTCACTTAAAATGGTTTCAAAACAATGTTGTTTATCTCAGTTTCTGGGACAATTTATCGTTCAGCATCATTTATCATGACAGGCCTTCATATTGAAAGCTACAGTAATTTCAGGAGGGTTTAATTGGAACAACAATCATTTAACTAAATGATGCAGATTGTGAAGCCTGTCCATTAAAGGTTGGAACAGAATTAAGGTCCAATTTCTAGCCCTCGATTTAAATTTGAGTCAAAGTCAAAACCTTTTTAATTACTGCCATAAAATGCTTGAAAGGATTTTTTTTATATGTTGTTTTGTACTGTTTAGTCTAAAATTTGGAAGCTGACATTTCATTCAGTGCCTCATCGTTTGTTACTTACAATGGAAGGTAATAATTTCACAGTTTTAACAGTAATTGAAAGTGATTAATTATAGCAGACGGAAATCAGCCCAACATGTTCTGTGTTGGTTTGTTTTGTCTTCAGTACTGTTTTAAGTGCAGCGTCAATGATTAAACTGTGAGGAAAGAGGTTTTACTGCAGAGAACAGTGGCTTGCTAAGGCACAGACTTAATCAATCAGATATACAAATGTTGACTATGTTTATTTACATAAGAAATTTCCCACATGTGGACAAGTTGGAGGGCAAAAACACAATACCATTTCATAGCTGCGCTGCCGCTGTAGAATAACTCTGTTAACTCCGTCAAACTTGGAAATTCAGGTTATTCATTTTGTGCTGCGCTCCACAGCAGAGGAAAAAACCATTAAAGTACAACTCAAACTATTTCTTTCTCACTGACAACGTCCCTAAAAATGACTGCAATATTTCCCACACATACAGCAGAACATTCAGTCTGTTGCAGTGAACATTTAGGCTCAATGTTTATTTTGCGATTATTAATAAGTCATTGATGTGGTAATAGGAGAAAACTATAAATATTTCACTGCACTTTACTGTGTGGCTAGCTCCCTGGGTAGCTGTCTCTTGCTCTGCAGTGTCTCCACATGTCTCAGTGTCTGGGATCATGAGCGCCCCCTGCCATGAGGCCAGAGAACTGCCTGCCTCACCTCCAGTCTGTTCCCTGGTTTCTGATCGCTGCTCAGCAAAACGCGTTACACACACAGTTGGTGACATAAAACACTGGACGTTATATACATGAGCTAATGATGGAAAATCAGTTACTATATTAAATGTTTTTTAGCCATTTTATTGGCAGCATACAGACAGGAGGAGCTGCTCCCATTAAATGGCAGCCAGTGCAGTTAATGAGGTTGATCAATCCAGGTGAGGCTTGGGTCACTGCACCTTCACCTGCTGGGTTTCTGAGCATTTGAATGGAAAAATGAGAAAATTCAGCAATTTTGAAGAAAAAAATACTGTATTTTCTGCACTATAAGTCACAGTTTTTTCAGTTTGGCCGGGGGTGCGACTTATATTCTGGAGCAACTTATGTGTGGAAATGAACACATTATTATATTATATCACATGTTATTTTCACACTAAACCGCAAGAGGGCGCTCTAGGCCTGTTATTCTACCTTCAGAGTTAACAGAGTTGTTTACAAGTGACACCGAGGATGAAGATTTCATTGCATTTAGTGATTTGAAGAGACATGGATGGTTTGGTAAACTTGTTAGCATGTTATTTATGCTGTAGTTATCTGAATAACTCTTAATATATTATGTTAACATACCAGGCACGTTCTCAGGTCGTTGTTTGTCATGTATTGTTTGCACACTGTACAATTATTCAGCCTGTTGATGCCTCTATTCTATTTTATTGCCTTTCAAGATGACATGTCTGTTCTTGGTGTTGGATTTTATAAAATAAATTACCCTCATATTTCCTTATATATGTATTTTTCTTCTTTATTATGCATTTTATGGCTGGTGTGACTTATAGTCTGGAAAATATGGTAATCAAAGTTGGTTAACCTAAATAAAAAATAAATAGTTAACAGTACAAACCACAGGGTGGCAATCTAAATGATTTCATCATATATGAGCGCACGTCACTGGCTGAGAAACAACCGATTCAGTTCAACCTGAAGGAAAGTTCAAGGACCTCCATGGATCAGAAAATGAGCCTCACTGGATAAATATTGGACTTTAAACTTGGTCAAAGCATCTTGTCCTTTTCATCCTCCTCAGTGAGAACTAAAAAGAAACACTTGGTGCATCTATAATTCAAACCTTTTTGTTATTGGTGCTGTAAAAAGTGCCAGTGTATCCGTTACCCTAACTGGTCAAAGGTTTTGGCTTTGAAGATTAAACATGAAGACAAAATAAACCAACATTTAGAAAGAGCCTAATTTTCAGTCAGTGTGCTCATCTGTTAGGTTTCCTTCTTTCTATGCAGCAGATTTTAATCTCAGTCAACCTCAGATTAAAATGAGCTGTCGTTGCGTTTGTAGATGCCAGTCGCTGTCGGTCCGTATGGCCAGACCCAGCCCAGCTGCTTCGACCGGGTCAAGATGGGCTTCATGATGGGCTTCGCCGTGGGAATGGCTGCAGGCGCCATGTTTGGGACTTTCTCCTGTCTCAGGTCAGTTTGGACCAATAAACCCAAACTGAAAATGATTCAATTCAGCTGGAAAAAGGAAATGTTCCAGTTAAACTTCACTTCTCTCTCAGCTGGTGCAGGTTCAGCTTTAAAACGCAACATATTTTTGCTTTTTATGATTACTGCACCCTGGGAGGGGGAAAAACCCAACATGGTTTATTATTATTTAGATATTTTATAAGGGTGAAACTTTGCCAAATTAACTGTTTAAACACTAGAAAGTTTTTAAAGCTTCATCCTATAACGTTCTGACTAACTGAACCTTTGTCTGGGAATAATCCTGAGGTTTTGCCTTGCAGGGTGGCTGCGCTAACATTTTAGCTGTTGGTGAAATCGGAGCTCAAAACAGTTTCTGTTTGCAGGATCGGGATGCGGGGCCGGGAACTGATGGGCGGCGTTGGGAAGACCATGATGCAAAGCGGCGGAACGTTTGGCACCTTCATGGCCATCGGGATGGGAATCCGTTGTTGAGGAAGACCGCTGCCTCCTCTTCCTTCCTCAGACTGTACAGCCTTGGGACTCAGATAACCACTTGCTCCAAACCCGCAGTCTTGTTATCAATAAAGGTTCTGGTTCGTCACATGACAGTCCCGTTTTTGTCCTCCATGTTTCGCGCCATTAATGTGAAATTTAACGCTTTAATTTGGTTCAATAAATGGATTAAAGTTTCGAAAGGATCAGAAGCTTTTAAAAGCAGCAATTTGGCAGCAGAGGAAGCGGGACGATACCTTGCGGCGCCGAGACGTCGGTTCCATCCAACGGATTCACGATGCCGGGGTAATCTTTACCAAACGACAGGTGCTTTATCAGGTGGGTCATGTTGATCTGCAGAACCACAGAAGAAGAAGAGGCGTCATAATTCAACTGACATCTTTAGGCCTCTGTTATGAGTAAATGAAACATTTTGAATTGAAATATCCACAGAAATGTGAAAACTTACGTTGTCTAAACCAAAACTCTGCAGGTCATGAACTGCAAACAAAAACAACTTGTTATTGAAAATAATCCAAAACCATTCAGAGTTGCATATTAATAAAAGACTAAATGACCAAATCAGAAACATTCAGGATAAGAAGCAGCTGAAGTGAGGGAGAAAAAACACCAGTCGCCTTTCGACAATGTGGTTACCACACTGTCGAATGTGGTGAATATGGTGAAAATATTTAATTATACCTGAAATAAGTAAGCATCATGGCCTTCACAAAGTAAAAGTACAGACTGACACACCAACCCGTTTGAAATGACACTGAAACCACCAGAATGCCACCAGTTCACCAGTTTTTTATGTAAATATTTTACTTCTGAATTGTTGCATTCAACCTGAAATCTCCAACTTTCTCTGGTCTGTAAACGCATCGGTCCGAAAGAATCTTCTTGGCTTTCAGATCAGCCGAAAAGCAGAACTGAGCAACTTTGATCCCTTCGTTTTTTATTTCGTTGCAGCTTTTTCTATTTTCCTTCCGGGATCCAAAACCAATCGATTAAAAAGTTTTGAAAAACAAGGCAGAGGGCGCGAGGCGTCCGGACGCTCGTAACTGATGCCAGCGGGATTTGAACCGTCAGGGTTTTATTAAACAACGCCAGCTTTGCAGTTCTGCTGCTGACATGTTTAAAATCTTCCTCCATCAGGTTCACATCGTAGCTTTGCCCTCATTCTGAAAGTTAAGGAAGGGAAACAAGAAAACTGAAAACACAGTGAATAGAAGAACTTGTTCATTTTGGGACTGAATCTAGTTCAGAATGATTTAGTGAATTATGAACATGAATTCATTCACTTTGTGGTCTGAATCGGAGTTTCTCAAAACCATTCAGGTTTCTAATGTTTGATATGAATTTATATCTGACAATTCAGTTACTTCTCAGTGAGGAAACGTCAGACTCGTGGTTAAGAGCCGCAGCGTTTATTAATTATCAAGTCAAAATTTAATCGCATCACATTCAGAAAATGGTTGCAAGTCTAAATGGGTCTGATAATCACACACTTTCTAATTAAAACTGAGATTATTTTTACATTGAATTGATTGAGTGTGTTTAAAGCAGAAACAGGGAAAGGTTTTCCTGAACACGCTGCATGCATAAAGGAAGATGGACTTACTTTCCACAGCGTGCACTGCAGAAAGAAGAGAGAAGAGTCACTGGGACAGTGCAACAGACATGAAACCTGACAACTGAAGGTGGGGCTGCACAACACTTTCCAAAATAAGAGTTTTCAGACAATTTACCTCAAAATCAGGTTGAAACCAAAACCAAACTGAGCAAAAGCGACCGATAAGCTGTGAATTCTGAAGAATAGAAGGTTAAATAATGTTAGTTTTGGGCTAAACTAGAACTAGTGTGCAGCCCGACCCACAGCAGACATCTTTGCAGGACAGGATGTGTTTGGGTCTTAACGAGGTTCTGGTTTGATTCTCATCTCTCGTTTCTGCTGCCGACACTTTAAATATCGATGAGATGAGAGAAATGAATCTTTGCTTTCAGCACAGGAAACTAAAACCTTTTACAGCCCAACCATTCAATCCCAGTTAAAATCATCCATTGTGGATGATTGAACATTTGGGTTCGTTTTAATTTCCTGTCCTGATGTGATGCCAGAGGAAGAATCGACTAAAACAGATTCTTCCACTGCTTTCTGTTGAGAAGAAAACGGTGAATGAATGAGTGAGTGAGTGAATGGATGGATGAATGGATATACTTCATTAATCCCAGAGGGACGAAGTAGCAGAGCTGCTGAGTTTAACTGGATGGACAGAACTACGGTGGCCTGGATGGGTCAGTCAGTGAGTTAAACACTCAGGTGATTCTGGATCAGTTTAAACTAAAAGTTTAGTCCAAAATTCACAGCTGGTCAAAATCATTCAAACATGTATTACAAGGGAACAACACCACAGTATGGTGAAAATATTTAATTATACCTGAAATCATTTTGTACAGCATTTTTGTGCAGTTTTCAACTTGTTTTTAAAAGTTCTATATAAATAAATTTGACATTGAAATAAGATATTTGCTGTAGATACCAGTCCAAAAATACAACATTTTGTGTTTTCGCAATGATTAGAAGGTTTTATGCATCTTTCAGCCAAACAGTTTAAAATATTTCATAGCTTAATAAATCAGTTTTAAATATTACATTTTTGTTTTGGACTTTTTTTCTCTCTGGGTTTCCATAGATCAGCGTGATGTTATCGCCCAGGGCAGCCATCTTGATTTAAATTCAGGTTAGCTCTATGAATATTAGAGCCAGGGTACAATTTTTATTTTTAATTGTGAAAATAAATTCATACCATTACAAGAATCAATCGTACGGCAATAAAGTCAAAATAATGAGAATAAAATCGTAATATTAGGAGAATGAAGCAGCAGAGCTTCATCTAAAGTTATGCTATGATGTAAAATTTACAGATTAATATTTAACACATTAGAATCAAATGATCAGCAGGACTTTGAAATGACTGGCACTAGTTCGTATGATGAGCTCAGCAGACGTTTGGTATTGCTGCTGCCGCTAGTCTGCAGGAGCTGAGTGGAGAAGGAGACGTTCATGTAACATGTAGAGACTCGCCACCACCAGCAGGGGGTGCGTGGTTGTTAGGGTGGAATGAAGACGACAGATGGATGAACATGAGAAGCAGTCGGAGCTTTGAAATCAAACGCCCTTTATTCTGATGGAGGGAATAAATAAACTTCTTATATGGTTTATATTTTCTTCATTTTGCTTTGAGGAACAGAAATTAGATTCCAGCTGAATTAAACTGTTGAACTCAATGACTTTTATATGCTATAACTGGGAGTAAAACAAAACAAAGGGCGTTTAAAGGCTTTGCTCAGAGGAAACGTTCTCACCGTGAACATGTGACTGCTGGAAACTCTTTCCTGGAGCAAAGTGGAAATTTCCTGCCACCTGAAACAAAATGTGAAACGACTCAGGATCAAATTTACTGCTCTAAATGAGAAAAATAACAACAACCATGAATAGAAAATATATGTAGACTCAAGACATGTTGATGCTGATTATGCTTAAAAGCCTTAAATCATCAGTGGAACAATTACTGGCACTTTCAACAATCAAAATAAATTTTTATTTTACTACTTTTTAAAGCTGATCAGCGTTTCTAGAAGCTTTTAGTTTGAAATCCAAGACTTTCTGTTATGAAGCAAAGATAGCAGCGGCAGCGCCATCTGTAGGTGGGCAGAGCTCAGCGTGCCGACGAGCATGATGAGAAACCACAGCTGGTAGACACACAGCTGGAATTTGTTTCCATCAACATTTTTTACGCACATTTTGTAGCATTGCTTCAGAGACGATTGATGGAAACCACAAAATCTGATACAAAGTCTCAATTCTGTTAAAAAGTTTGAGGCGGTTTTTGGCATTTTCTGAAAAGACTCGATGTAGAAAAGAAAGAAAAAGTCAGATGTAGCTAAACTTTCCCATCCTTCCCAGAGTGACCAAACTGAAACATTCCAAACTCCAAACCTTCGGCTCAGAGGGGAGAGCCGTCCCTCCGCCATGCTAGCAAGCAACCGTTACTTCCTGTTTGTTGCAGCCATGCTAGCTTGCAACATTTGGCAAAATGACATTTGCGTTGATTTGCTGTAAACCAGGAAATGAAAACAATCCTACTTCTCAATTTTGCAGCTGTCATGCCAGTCGGCAGCAGAAACGCTGAATGAAATCGCCGTCTGCCTCTGCCAGAACAGATCGACATCACTTCCTGTACGCATATCCCATCGGATAGTTTCATCAATTTAAACCCTTTCTTGTGACATGGACACTGTGGCGACGAGGATGTTTATTACTGCGCTCCAGTTTACCTGTCGCTGTTCTACACACATAATATGTGATGAGAGGCTAATAAAATCTGGGTTTTGTAACGTTTGCTTGGTGGAAGTAAAGGTAATCTCATTACTTTTTTGCAATTGTAATTTCTTACTTGAAGATCAAGTAATCAGATTACAGTAACTGCCCGCCACTGGAAAGGCGTGAAGGTCTGACCTTATTGACCTCAAGGAAGCCGTAAACCTGGCAGCCCTCGTTCTTCTGCTCCATCATCTTCTGCGTGAAGCCTTCGCGTTTGCACTGCTCGATGGTGTCGGCGCTCTTAAAGGCCCAGCCGCGTCGCCGGTACGCCTCTCGCACGTCGTCACAGGTGTTGCAGCACCTGCACAAACACAATTAGCAGCAGTAATCCCGAGCGGCCGGCCAGCGGGCCGAGCGAGCGGCGTTTTCTTACTTCAGGTCTTCGGTCTCGGCACCGTAACAGCTCTCGCATCGATTCGGGTCCAGAGTGCTCGGGTCGAACGCTTCCCCGTCTTCAGCCTGGCCCAGTTCTGCACAACACAGAACCATCTGTGACTATAAAACAATGTTAGCTTCATGCCGACTGAAATAAGACAAATAACTCACAAGTGATGTTTCAGCAGACCTAGCAGCTTATTTTCAGTAATAATTTTGTAATATTGTTGAAAAGTTCCCGTGCCACTCGTAGATTTGTTTCAGTTTTGCCTGGGAAAATGTCATGTTATGAATAAAATACTCCAGCGGTGGAACAAGTTTTTGAAGGAATTATTTTCTTCCACTGAGCTCCTTTATCTTCCTGAAGTTACTTGTGAGTTAGTTTGGTTTTATTTCAAGTGTAATGAGATAGAGTGGAAACTAAACCAAAAATACTTGACAGGATTTTGTTTTTGCTGTGCGATCACCTGACTTTAAACCCGTTAGCTAAAACGTTAGCTTTGCACAGCTAACTTCATCATTTCCATTCGGATGATTAACTGATAATTGACTTGATTTCTTTCAAAGTTTTGATTGTGTGTAGTTTTTATTTTTATTTATTGTTTTTGGTCATTTTGGACTTTTTAAAAATTCTTCCAGTTACATGTTAAGTGTTCTTTACAAAAGTAAAGTTTACTGATCTTTGAAACGATGAACTTGCATCATTATGAAATCATCAATATATTACTTGAAAATGGTTAAAAGACAGAAGTTATCATTTCTTGTTGTGTGAAATGTTCTTTTGCCAAATTCATTCCTTCACAAAGACAGAGTTGGTGCCCGATTAAAATAAAGAATTTCAATTTTATTAACAGAAAATGATTGATTACAATGATTAATTATTACAATTCTGATTGCCAACCATTTAGGCGCCATCACTTGAGGTTGCCGACTCGAGACGTTGTTTCCAGATTCTCTCCAGTTTGTCCAGCAAATGACCCAAACTGGTTTGTGTTTGGAATGAAGCGTACCGTGTTTTTCTGCCTCGGTGTTGACGGGTTTCAGCTCTTTATCCAGCCGCTGCTTGAACAGGTTGTGTTCGACGTCCAGCTGCTGCTCTCCGGCCACGTCCATGGCGTCGATACTGAGATCTGACAAACACGGTGGTGAGCGGCGGCCGCCATCAGCCGCAGACAGCAGAGGAACGGCAGCACTTACAGGCGCAGGGCATGTGAGGGAAAATGACGTCAATGTTGATCTTGAGTTTGTCTCCTCGCGACGTGTCGACGTAGAGCTCCGGGTGGACCTGAAGGACGACACGAAGCGTCAACACCAAACTGTCCACAGCAACACAACAAACACTGAGAAAAAGAAACGAAGCAGAAAAAATGGCTTTCACTTTGTTTGTCCGGTCAGCGGTTTCACCGCGACGCTCTGCTGGATTTAATAGAAATGCTTTGAGTTTATTTTCAATATGAAGACAAAGCAGAGCTGAAATGATTGTCACTAATTTATTAAATGCTAGTTGAACAAAAACAAACATTCAAGATAAAAACAACCTTCTTTAATCACAAATCTTTTTTTCACCTGCTTTAAAAAAATACATCTATGAAGAACATTTTGCATCCAGTTATTAATCAGTTAATCAATAATAATCTCCTGATCAGCTCTACTCTGACATTCAGCCTGAGCTTTTCTCATGTCGAACAATTTTTATCTGCATAATTTGCTGCAAATGATAAAAAGAAATACTGATATCAACTTTAGACAATATTTGAAAAAGATTTTAATTTGTTTATTTACATATTTTGGTGCATTCTAATGTATTTCCATTTTTTTTATCTGATTACTTGTGAAAATAATCACTAGACTGATGACTAAAACAGTTATTAGCTGCAGCCCTAGAAAAAAGAAAGATGGAAATAAAGAGATGAGAGGAATGAAAGATGGATAAAAATAAATCAATAGCCTTGACGTCTGACCCTAAACTTACAAAAAGAGAGAAAAACTAAACATTTCACAAGATGTGTTGCTTCGTTACTTCATGCGACCAACAAAAAGGTCCAAACCAGAAAGAGTCGACTGGATCTGATGGAAACCCTGGAGGAAAAGCTCCAGCTGTTCAAGTCTTAAATCAAGCTCACATTAATCCTAAAGCAGATCAGTGGATCAACACATATCAAAAACTATTTTGACCATCTGACATTTTCAAATTGGACAAAAAAGCAGCAACAACTTCAGAAATCCATTAAGAAGGAAAATACTTTTCAGGGTACTTTATGTTCCCAGATGTTTTCAGCCCAGAACTGCAACTAAACTAAACCCTGAGTCATTTCCTTCCAAGAAACCCGAGTTCATCCGACCCAACCGGCCGACAGGAAACACACCTGGAGGCTAAAGTTCACTGCTGCTGCTCCCGAAACTCAGTTTCAGTTGGTTTCAACTCAGCTTCCCTGGTGAAAACGACCCAATGTTTCATTTTTATAAAGTTCTGGTGAAAAGTTTAGTCGTTTTAGTTTTCTATTGAACATGAGATAAAAATCTGTAAATCGTCTGATGACAGATGAAAGCAGCAAATCTCTGCAGAAACAAATCCTGATCCATTCACAGACTTCCTGATGAAATGCTGCAGTTTCCCGTCCAATAAAACGGACAGCATCGGTCCGGTCAGTGAGCGAACCGGACCGGACCGGACAGAGGACGGATTGAGGAGCTCACCTCTTTGGTCAGGTAGTACTGCAGCTCAGAGACGAACAGAACGAACATGATGACGCCGCTGATGATGGTCACTGCAGAGACACAAGGTGGAAAACATTTCACAGTGTTGGCAGCAACCATTATGTGAATCAATGCATCTTTATTTTACAGATTTGAAACATTCATATTGTGGTAGTAAATTTAAATTTGGTCAAAACCACTGAACCCTGTTGCATTTGATAACCAAGTTTCATCTGTCTGAAAACCTGAGAAGTTCCAGAAACATTACTGTAGCTTTCCCTGAAAGGTCAAAGGTCACGTTAATCATTCTGGATTTTAAACTTCCATTTCAATATTTATTTCATTTGATGTTTAAAATTACTTAAGATATTTCTAAACCAGAGTTTATAGCCAGCCCAGGTGTTTGTGGGGATCCGACTCGGTGGCCTCAGGATCCATCTCTGCGTTTTGCGGATGATGTGGTCCCATTGGCTCCATCAGGTCGTGACCCGCAGCTCTCGCTGGAGCGGTTCGCAGCCGAGTGTGAAGCGGCCGGGGTGAGGATCGGTGCCTCCAAGTCCGAGGCCGTGGAACTGAACCGGAAAAGGGTAGAGAGCTTCTCCGGGTCGGTGAGGATGTCCTGCCTCAAGTGGAGCAGTTCAAGTATCTCAGGATCTTGTTCACGAATGAGGGAAGAAGGGAGCGGGAGATCGACAGGCGGATTGGAGCAGCGTCTGCCGTGAAGCGGCGCCGTACTGCTCTCGATTTACCGGCCGATTTACGTTCCCACCCTCATCTACAGTCATTAGCTTTGGGTCGAGTCCGAAGGAACGAGATCGCCGATACAGGCGGCCGAAATGGGTTTTCTCCGTCTGGGCCCTCCCCGAGAGCGAGGAGCTCGGAGGGACTCGGAGTCGAGCCGCTGCTCCTCCTCGTCGAGAGGAGAGGAGCCAGATGAGGGACGTCAGAGGACCAGAGGGAGACCAGGACACGCTGGAGGGACATGTTGGGGATCCCCCTGGAGGAGCCGGACCAGGAGGCTGCTGACCCCGCGACCCGACCCCGCGACCAGGCAGAGGAACACGGACGGGTGAATGGAGATATTTCTAGTTTCTCATGTAGTTTTCTTTGTTGCTTTATTTTCCTGTGAAGAACATTGAATGTCCATGTTTATGAAAGGTGTGATAAATAAAGTTGCCTTTTATTTTCCAATAAATATTCTCCAAAACATTTTTTGTTTGTTTTTTTTTACAAAATTGGAATAAATACATTTCTATACATCATTTAATGCATTAATAACATACATTTTCATCAGTAAAAAATCTTTAGATTTGTATTTCTCCATTTTTAAATTATATCTCATATCTGTTCATTTGTTCTTATTGGGTTATTTATTATAACCAGTTTTTATCCCTTGTATTTTTTAAAAACAGTCCTCTCTAAATATTGTTGAATAACTTGTTTCAATAAAATTCTCATCATCCTTAGAGATTATTAGAATACAATATTTAAAACGGGACGTTTTATTAATGCAGTTTGTTTGTTTATTCTGAGAAATCCCAGTTTGTGATTGCATGAGCAGCATTCAAGGCATATTTTCAACCCTGAATGTCTTTTTATCTCCATTTTGATCTGAAAAAGGAAGAACAAACATTGACTGAAGTTTTATGCTCTCTTGGCTCGAAGCTGCAGAATTAGAAAAAAAACTGACAGTGAACTTCATTTAGCGCATTTGAATGAAAACTGAGTCACTGAAGGCAATTCGCTAACATGAACATGTTTCATGTTCATTTCTTGCAATTTTATTGAAATGTTTTTGCTTTTCTGTTGCCATGGTATCTTGGCCAGGTCTCAGCGGACAGGGTTTATCTCACTTTGACTAAAAGACAAAAACATCTATTTGATCTGGAAAATAAGAATACCGAGGGTCTAGTTTATTCTACCTGACAATATATAACAGCTCCACCAACTACAGGCTCCATCAATAAAAGAAAATAAATACATTTAAACCTCTTGTCATTTAAACATCCGCTTTACTGGGTTTAATAAACTCCCAGAAAGTACAGGCGTTTAGGTTTCCTTGTGAAAGGCAGGACGCTGCAATAGGCTAATTAAACTGTAACGAGTAGAATATGCTCTGAGCCATAGAACCGTTTCTTTCGTCGGTACCAGCGGCAGCCGTTAGCCCCGCGGTTCGCATCGGTTAGCCTCCTACCGGTCGCTCCTCCCCACGTCTTCACCCGGAAATCCTCCAAAGTTTTAGGATAAGCGTCAAACTGCTTCAGTTTGTTTAATGGTCCATTTTCTCCAGCAGGAAATCCAGCCGAACACCGCAGAGTCTTATCGGAACCCTCCTGCACTCCAGAAACACATCAGGACCCTTCACTTCCGCACCACGTGAAACACCGTTGGGCCAATCAGCGGCAGCCGCGTCAATTTTTTTCTTCTTCTTCTGTTCTTTCAGCCAAACTTTATTCAACATCAGGACCTTTGACAGTATAAATGACGAAAATTATTCAATAAAATGAAAACAACAACAAACACATAAACAAAAGAAAAAAAAACACGAACGAGTAAAACAAAAATATAAATTTTTCTTTTATTTATTTAAGGTTTTGGACCTGAAATAATATACACATCCATTTCCTATTTTTAAAATCGGTTTTAATTCAAATATGAAACCGATTTGAGCTTATTTTAAAAGTAAAAAATCCTTAGAATGTTTGTGATTTTAATTTACAAATTGTTCATTGTTTAGGCCAGTGAGTTCTTTTGGCTGAACGTGGGGAAGTTTGGACACTGCCATAGTTTTACACTGAAGAGGAAAAGTGCTGGAAAATGTTTCAGCAACCTAAACAGACGAGAGAGAAGCAGCTTGTCACTCAGATAGAAAGAGGTCACTTCAGCAGGAAACCTTTGGGATTACGGCAGGCTGTTTGAACATAAATTTGCTTTTATCTCCCTTACATTCCAGATACCTGAAATATGTTCATGACGTATTAAGATGTCTCTAATTAGATTCTGACAAGTAGAAATTATGTCAGATTTACCATCAAGATATCTATAAAGAATTACTGACTATTAAGCATATTTCAAGTCCATACAATGAAGTTATCACTAGTTATAAAGTAAATTCAAGATATCTCTAATTTTGTTTTGACTAGTAAAAATTCTAATTAAAGATATCGTGAATGTATTTATAAAGAGCAGACATGTGGAATCGACGAGTGAAGATTAAAGGATATTTTCTTAAAAGCAAATAATGAAGCAAAACTAAACTAGAGATATTCTGAATGGTAAAATATCTTAAATTAGTTTTAATATATCTCAAAATGAATTAGATACATTTAATTATACAACTTTTCGATTTGAGATATCTTAAATTAATATTCTGACTCGTCAAAATGTCATTATTGATATCTTGAATTAGTATTTTGTCAAAACGTCAGACTTTTGACAGCATTTTGAAAGTTCAGTCAGATTTTTCAAGATGCAACCTTTTCTTTGTCCACATTGCTGAGCTCTTTCTACATTGTGGATTTACAGACAGTTTTGTGCAGGAGACCTAAAATTCTGCATTCAACTATTTACAGCACAAAGGGGCCTTGCATGCAATTCTTAAATCAGATATCTAAAAATGTAATTTTGACTAGTTATGATTACATTAATACATAGTTAAATTGTAACTATGGATACGTGTCCCGTCAACACAGACCCGGTGACATAATTTGAAATATCTTGAAAGGAATTTTGACTCGTCAAAATGCAAATGCAGATATCTTTAAATTACCATTTTGAATAGTCAAAGTGTGTCTAGTTCATATGCATTTTTAGTTATCTGCAATGTAACTACAGATCATCAGTCAGGCTTACTGATTTTATGTTCAAACAGCTTGCCATAGAGGGATGACATCAAACCTGCTGTTTCTGATGTAGAACCAAGAAATGCAGAGAAACTGTGGAACGTTCTCTGGGATCCAGCAGAGTCGGTGCCCAGGTTGAGCTTTAGGGTCTCTGTCACTTTATATCCAAAAGAGCTGCTGCTGGCCAAACCCCAAACTCAACGTTTACACTCATGCATCAAAATGGCTGCAAACAGATGGGCCATTACACAACCATACATGTTTGAAAAGCAGAAGTGGAGCCTCCTGCACCATCAAGCAGAATGCAGAAAATGGTCTCTGGATGGTAAAAACAACAAAACTCGTCTTTTCCAGCAGCCATTGTACAGCAGTGGCTGTAATGGCTGCTGGCCAAATGCCTTGTTACCAAGCTTTGTTGCTAGGTAACAAGGGTTGGTAGGCATTCCAGTGTCTGCTGATTTGTGACTTTACATGCCAGAGGTTTTTGAAACAGCTCATTTTCCAGACATCAAAACAACTTCTATTGCCAGAAAACGTCTCTTTTTCTTTCTTTTTTTACGATTTGTTTCTAGAAGCAGTATCAAATCAAATCAAATCAAATGTTATTGTATAGCTCATTTCAGCAGCAAGGCATCTCAAAGTGTTTTACATCATAAACACAAAGTCATGCATCATGGAATCAACAATATATTGTTACATATTACATTTCTAATCAAACTCTAATCAGCTGGTTTTTAGTTGAGATTTAAAGGAAGTCAGGGTTTCTGCTGTTTTACAGTTTTCTGGAAGTTTGTTCCAGAGTTTGGTGCATAGATGCTGAAAGCTGCTTCTCCTCTCTTGGTTCTGGTTCTGGATGCAAAGCAGAACCAGAACCAGAACCTGAGAGTCTGGAAGGTTGATACAACAACAGCAGATCTTTGATGTATTGTGGTGCTAAACCGTTCAGTGATTTATAAACTAACAACAGTATTTTAAAATCTATTCTTTGAGCTACAGGGAGCCAGTGGAGGGACTTTAAAACTGCTGTTATGTCTCTATCTTCCTGGTTTTAGTGAGAACAGGAGCAGCAGCTTCTGGATCAGCTGCAGCTGTTTGATTGATTTGTTGGACAGGCCTGTGAAGACGCTGTTGCAATAATCAATGTGACTAAGATAAACACATGGATGAGTTTCTCTAGATCTGGCTGAGACATTAGTCCTCTAATCCTGGATATGTTCTTCAGCTGATCGAAGGCTGACTTTGTAATCGTCTTTAGAGACTTTCTCTCTAGCTCTCAGTGAAGACAGACATTTTCTCTTCTGTTCCCTTCCTGCCCTGCTTGCTCTGTTTTGCGCTGCTTTGTGGAGCCTTTCTTTGCACATCATTTAAATCTACAAATTATGGATCTGGCCAACCGGTCTCTATGCAATTGATAACATTTTCTCAATGAGAAGACTGGGCAGAGGAGAGGCTGTCCTTTAGGGACATACCTGACGGGATACGTCCTGAATTTATTTGGATTCATGATAACAGAATTTCTGCTGTTTGGAGTTGGCATACTTGGCATATCAACAAATTTGTGATGGATTGAGCCGACGAGGGAACACTCAGACTAACAGGCTGTGGGACGGAGACACAAGTTGGATGTGATTCTTGCTGAGATTCGGAGTTCAGCTGCAGACTCTAAAACTCTCTAGCAGGAAGGAATGGATCTCGGAGAAGTTGCTGATTTCGGTCCGCTGGGGTGGCCACACTAATTGGGATGAACAAAGATGGATCTGTGAGACTTTAAGGCAGATTAAAATGTAAAATCTACCTGACCTAAAGCTTTCTGTATGTGAACTGGCTCCCTTGTGTTAGCCTCGGCTGGCTGGATATCTCAAATCTCCTGGAAGACAGGTGAACATGACTCTCTCCTGAGCAGAGTGGTCCCAAGGACTGCATGGTTTCAGTCATACAAATGCACCACACACACACACAAAACAGATGTACTACTTAATGTCACCACCTTTCACTCATGT
Organism: Poeciliopsis prolifica; assembly: GCF_027474105.1. Lineage (NCBI taxonomy): Eukaryota > Metazoa > Chordata > Actinopteri > Cyprinodontiformes > Poeciliidae > Poeciliopsis > Poeciliopsis prolifica. The sequence continues at coordinate 378,998 of NW_026562533.1, forward strand.
ATCTGAATGTTGCTAGATGTGCATACTTCCCCTGATGTGTCTTGTCCTTGCCCTGCCTGTCTGGTTTATTTGATTACTTTTATAAATTGTGGAGTACTCACTATTTAAACCAATATTATACTTTCTATGCCGAGAAACTCCAATTCGTTTTTTCAGAGAAATTCCTTCTCGCTTATAAATTATGGAGTACTTCCTAATTTCAGAGAAGGAATTAGAAAAAAACTTATAATGCAGAAAAACTCATCCAAAGAAACGACTCTTTACCTTAGGACATCATTTAGGACCATCTACTATATAGAACCAAACAGGGAGAACCAACTTCTAGTTTTATCAGATCAATGAAGTTATCACTAGTTATAAAGTAAATTCATAACCCCAACTAGTTTATAAAGTCTCATACATTCTAAATATTGGGAACCAATATGTAGTCATATACTTTTATTTTTCTCTTACTTTACTTTTGTTTGCATTTCCTTTGACACATGTAAAGCACTTTGAATTGCTTTGTTGCTGAAAATGTGCTATAAATTACTTTACCTTACTTAGACACCCAAATAGAAACACAAAAACTGTGCAAAATGTAAATTTTGTGTAACCCAGTTACAATCTCAAGCAAAAATTAATATTTATTTCATGTTATTCTACAGCGATTAAAAGGTATAAATAAACTTCATCTTATTTATTCTTCAATAAGATTTAAAAATAAAAAAGTTAAAAAGTTCATGAGTATGTTCATAAGTGGACATACTCACTTTTAAACAAGGTTCTATAAAGTTCTCTATATTAAATTCTACCCTTTCCTCTGTTGTTGCTCCCACAAATTCAGATTCTGATCAGGCCCATCATCCCTTATGCATTTGTGGTATTAGTAGATTGCAGGTAAGTTACTTCAGTGACTAACTATCAAGGCTAATTGAAGTAGCCTTCTTACCGCAGAACAGATCCCCTTTGAAATAAATCTCTTCTCACACAAACTCTTGTTTTCACTGAGAAAAATACTTTATTCACTTAAAAACTTTTGGCCTGCATCCGTTTCCAGATGCTCAACGGACAAAATAAAGAAGTATTTACATCAGAAAAATGCCGGAGTGAGCTGTGGTTCATGCTAACACTAACGCAGTAGAGCTTAAACCAAGTCAGAAGCTCAGCTATTTGGCGTTTTATTGCGTTTTCAGTTTTTCAGCACAGAGCGTCATCAGGACACCATACAGCAGCGCCCCCGTCAGGAGCAGGGCTGTACTGCAGAGCGGCCCTAATGACAGCAGCGCCCCTAGTGAGTAAAAGAGTAGCAGCAGCAACAGCGTCTGGTAGCTGGCCAGCGGCCGCAGGCTGAGCCGTGGCTGCTGGCGGCGCTCCAGCGCCCGTCGGGACATCGGGCTGCGCCGCAGCTGCACGCAGGAGTCCGAGTCGGTCAGGTATCGCCGGGAGTCGACCCAGGAAGTCTGAGCGCGAGCAGAGAGCACCCATCTGGGCCTGGAGCTGAGAGAGAAACAATCACTGATCAGAACGGGAATTTATTCTCACTGGTCAAAAAATAAAACCCTTCCAAAAATGAAATTACAAAGAAGAAAATATATTTTCATAAAAACGCTTCAATTTCAATCGGCCCTTCTGCACGACGGAGTACCAAGGCTATGAAAAGTTCAGTTTAATTACGAGAATGTAATCAGAACATTGAAAGAATAAAATTTTACTGGAAAATTGTTTTAAAGTTAAGAGGAAAAAGTCGTTTCAATGAGAAAAAAGCTTTGATAAGATCCACCAGGTTCTTTCTTCCAAATGGACTCAGTTGATTGACTCGCCCCAGAACCCAGAACAGATGCTCCAAAAACCCAGACTGGACTCACCCTGTTGTTCAGCAGAGATGAAGCCCTGTAGAGCAGCCGGACCAGCAGGGCGCTCTCGTAGCTCCTGATTGGCTGCAGCTCCGGATCACCCTGGTACTGAACCTCAAAGCGGCGCAGGCCGTTTATGATCTGCGTGGGCGCACACACACACACACACACACACACGTTTGTTTTTCCATTGGTAACTATTCATTATTTAAGAATTCAGCTGTAAAGTTGGGCTGTTTTGTCCATTAACTGAATTTATTATTTTTGCGATTGTGATCATTCCTCGCTGTGTGACAAGTTTCTTCTGTTCGGTGGCCGACTGATCCGGCTTCTGGTTCTGGATGGCTCCCCAGTTCCAACTAAAGAATCTCCAACGTTCATAAGTTATTTTTAACAGCATGACCCAAAGTTTGGCTTCCAGCCTCTTGTTGCCAGGTCGGGTACCAACCTGCCTCCGGCCCAGGTCCGTCAGAACCGGCCCGTTCTCGCCCTGGACGCAGTCCGGCAGCTGGTTGGCGCGCCCGTCGTCCTGCGCGGCGCTCAGGTTGGCAACAAGCTGGGCGAGCTGGTTCTGGTTCAGCTGCAACACAAACACGGCAAGACTTGAGGCGCTGGCAGCGACCCGGTTCTACTCCCTGAGGGATGAGGAACCGGACCGGACCTTAAAGATATGACACAGGTTTTCCAGGGCCCGGTCCAGGAACTCATGGGTCTTCTTCAGGTACTCGCCGCTGTCCTCGGGCTCGGCGCCGGGAAACGTGCTGCTGAGGTCCGGGGAGGCGAGTCTGAACCAGGACAGGAAGGAGCCGCCGGCCGCCGCCTCGCCGGACTGATCCGAGATCCGCTTGGCCGTGTGGCGGGCCTGCGCGATGATCTGAATCAGCCTCATGACCTGCAGGGCGACACGGTTAGCCGCCTGCCAGACCAAACGGACCGGAAGCGGAAACGCCGGTAACTCACCGCTCCTCGGACCTCGGAGCCAAACATCTGCTTGTACTGGCAGTCCTGTCCTTCCAGAGAATACACGTGACTCTTCACCTTGAACGCCGTGTCAGTCACCATCCGTTGCCGTGGCGACAGGTAGCTGCCCCCCTGAGCCGGCGTCAGATACCCGCGGGGCTGCCGGTGGGGCAGGACGTGCTCCGGCTCCAGAAACAGCTGCTCGCCTGGAGAGAAACGGCAGAAACACAAAGAGTGGTCTGATTGTTCAGCCACTGGTCTATGGTGGAGCGCAGTGAGGCGGATCTGGGAGCATACATCTATGTTGATACATCTATGTTGATACATCTATGTTGATACATCTATGTTGATACATCTATGTTGATACATCTATGTTGATACATCTATGCTGACAGACAGTAATTACAACTGAAATGTCTAACGCTCGCTCGGTACTGCAGCAAACATCCTGAATTGGGAGCAAAGCAGGACAATAAAATCACTTGAATAAGAAACGCAAACATGCTTGGGTTAGCGAATTCTGCATTTCTTAAGAATTGAAATGCTTTCTTTTATTTTTGCCCAGAATCACAACAAAATGTCATTTCTATAAACAGACAAATAAGCCAACAGACAGAGGAGGTGCTACCATTTTCATTAGGTTTGTTAAATATCACATTAGGAAACTTTGGCACATAGAAGCAACATCTGGAGACGACATGCCAGCGACGGCGGTGCATGCAGGCAGTGTGTGTTTGTAGCCGTGTGTGTAAGGAGGTCTGTGATCCCTGTGGATCCGACCAACGGGATGGAAACGGAGACATCGGTCGGAGCGCCACGCCTCACGTCAACAAAAACTAACTTTGATGGATAAAGTTTTTGCTTTTGAATTTGACACTGAGACAATGTAATAACACCGACTGTTCAATACAGCACAAGAAAATTCACAATCTCATTTCAAAAACTGAAAACTATTAAAATTCAATAGAGAAACATGTTTATTAAAAAATACAAGGAGACAACTGGACAAAGTCCAAGAATATAGAAATAGCTTAAAGATGACCAAAATGATTGAGTTTCATTTTTACTCTCCAAAACTTGAAAGTAATATTAAGAACAATTATCAGTACAAATTCATGTGTGCATTTTATTCTCCTGCTTTGTTCCTAATTTTGGACTTTTGCTGCAGTATTTGCAGCTTTCACGGCAGCATCTGATTGGGCGACAGACGACAGGTCTGTGATTGGTCGGTTTGAGCCGAGGTCGGGCCGAGAGAGCAGAGCGCTACTGACATTTACATTCTAATTCTAGATGTATGCGTCCAGATCACTCACTGCTCTACATGGACCTCACCTCTCTGGATCATGTCCGCCAGGTTGGGCTGGGCCAGAACCTTGGCGGCCCGGAACACCATCAAGGCGTTCTTGGCATTGACCAGGTCGGTCCGTGTGGCCCGGTTGAGGAAGCCCTGGAACAGCTTGGTGTAGAGCAGCAGGTTCTCGTGGACAAACGGCTCCCTGTGGCAGAGGTCCGGTCAGCAAACAGAACCGGCACCAACCAGAAACGCCGGGCAGGTCCACTCACCATTTGTCCGGCACGGTTCTGTTCTGGTCGGGTTGGGCATTGGGCTTCTCTCCTGTGTATCTCCACGGCTGAATGTAGCTGAGCCACGTCTCCAACACCTGAACGACATTTATCGCCATTACATTCGACCTCAGTGAAACATGACAAGAAATCATTAAACATTAAAATATGGAGAAAAAGTTCAACAGTTTTAGTCTTTGTGAAAAAAAAGGACACTCAAATTATTGACCTCAGATCTTTATTCTTCTCATTTCAAAAATTTTTGTTCAGAGAATGAAAACCCTCTGAAAGATAGATTCAGTGTCTCATTACTCTAACGTAGTCATGGAAAGTTTAGTGGAAGGAAAAGATTCACCAGCACCACGGTGCTTCAGGAATCTGTGGGACTGAGGCTGCTCAGACGGATCCAAAACATGGACCCGGTTCTGAGGAGAAACAGAACCCGACTGTAGCCCAGGGTCAAAACGTCTCCTTTTCAGATTAAAGTTTGTATTTGATCTGGACACCAAGGTGCCAGAGGCTGGAGGTCAAGAGTGAAGCTTCCACAGTCAGCTCCATCTGGGCAATCTGCTGGTTCTGGGTTTTCTCAAGTCCAAAGAAATGCAGCCGTCTAGCAGAACATTAGAGTTTTTCACACCAACAGCTTTGAGCTGGAAACATCTAGCTGGATGGTAAAAGTTGGTTTCCTTTTCCAGCGGGGCTTGGTACCGACCCAAAAGCTGCTTCAATCATCATGGCGACTCCAGGCACAGGAAGGTGAGTTCTCCTCCGTGTGGCGCCGCGTGGAGGAGCCCAGACCAGGCTTTAGTTTCAAAACGTCAATATTTGACCAAAATAAAATACTGATCTGGTGTAATTTTATGAGATACTGAATTTTGGGGTTTTATTCTCTAAATCGTCACAAATGCAAGAAATAAAAATGGAATATTTCACTCAAGTATTTATAAATTCACAAAGTATGAGTTTCACTGAAATGAGTGAAAAAAATACTGAAAATATTGACTTATCTCAATTTTCTAGTTGTTTGAGCTTTTTCCTACATTAAATTAATCTCAGACCTTCAGTGAACCAATAAGTTCTGCTAAAAATATTTTAATTTCAGCCTCACTGGGTTTAAAGTGATGATTGATAATGTTATATTGCTGGTAATAAGTGAAACGCTGCGGTTCATCCTGAGGTAACGTACGGCTGAAGGAGGCGTCCAGCGGCCAGTGTCCGAAGCAATGCTGCAGGAACAGGTAGAGCTTCTGCTGCACAAAGCGCTGCACCACCACCCTGCAGCAGCGCAGCACAAACACACACAAATCAAACTTGCATCTCAATATTTGACCAAATTATTTAGCAAGACTTATTCACTTTTCACACAACAAAATTCTAACAATTCTCAGGAGGTTTTCAAAGTTTTCTAGCAAAACACTTTGGAGAAAAAAACTAGAGTTTCAATTCAGATTATATCATCTCATTTATACTGTTATTAATAACATCTTTCTTATAACGTTTTTTACAGCACAGACAAGTGAAGGTGAACTAGACAAAAGGTTTTGAAATGTTTCACCCTAAACACCCGACTGATCTGAAAACAAAACACCAATATAACAGAAATATCTTCCAATTTAATGTATTAAACAAAGTTAACACATTGAAGTGTTTTGGGTCGGCAACAGAAGTGGCTCCGTGGTAAAAACAAACGGCTTCCAGCCAACTGGTGATAAATTTGCACCAAATTAAGACAGATGCAAGAAACTATGGAGCCAGCTCGACTTTTTAAGGCCTTCGTTTTAGAGGCATGAAATTACGAGATATTCTGATATATATATATAATTGCACCCTCAGTAAACATGGCTGCCAGGGCCTTTCAGAGCCGCTGACCTCTTGAACTCCTCCAGTGGGCTGGTGTGGGGGGAGTGGGCTGGCGAGGGCGGCGGCTCCGGCTTCAGGCTGCTGGAGAAGGCGTGCAGATGTTTCACCAGTAGGCGCACCACCAACACGTGCTCCTCTGACGGATTGAAGGGCTCCTGGAAACACAGCCAGTCACAGCGATCCACACCACCAATCATCTCCACCAGCTCCACAAAGCAGCCAATCACAGCAGGTCCCGCCCCAAAGTGAGGTCACATGCCTCAAACCCTCCCGACTCTCCGACTCTGGATCAGAACATGTTTTAAGAACAGAAAATTTAGTTTTTATTTAGTTGTTGAAGTTCGTTTCAGATGTTCTTCTAAGAATCTGTCGATAGTTTTGTTTTAATCAAATCCAACAGGATGAGCAGTGTGACCTCACTTCCTGCTAAGGCAGCATGATGCAACCCTTGATCTTCCGCAGCAATCCCATCTGCAGCCAATTCCAAACACATTAACTCATGCAAAGATGGTTGTCGTTACTGACATTACATGCGCTTTGCAGCGACAGCAGGAAGACGGGCAGACGCCATGCATCAACGCAAGCAATGCGGCCAAAGATCCAAAGCCGTGCTGCAGGACTGCGCCTGCTGTCGAGGATCCTTCTCTGCACAAACCATGAAGCTGGGACCGGACAGCCAGAGAAAGGCTCGCTCATACTTACTGCACTGCAAAAACACAAAACCTCACCAAGTATTTTAGTTTCATTTATACAGCAAATATGTCAAAATAAGGCAAAACTAACTCACAGGTAACTTTTCATCAAAATAAAGGAGTGTGTTTAAAGTCAGTAATTCCTTGACCAAAACGTCCAAGTCCACTGGATCCTTTTGCTTGTAAGCTTGGAAAAAGGTTTTCCAAGCTTACAAGTGAAATTATTGGTCAGCTGAACTCAAACTTTTTGGTGAAGAAATCACTGAATTAAAATAAGCAGCTATATCTTGCTGAAAAGTTACCTGTGAGTTAGTTTTGCCTTATTTTAAGTAAACTGACATATTTGCACCAGAAACCAGACAAAAAGTGCTTTGTAAGATTTAGTGTTTTTGCAATCTACAGTAATGCAAAAACAGACATTCATCTCATTACAGAGTCACTACCTCTCATAAGTTTTTGCTCTTAATCTGTCTGAATTGGTTTTATTTTATTTTCTCTGCAAATTTTGAAAATTTTGTGTAAATTTGATTAATTCTGACTTTTATGGTTGATGAAACCAATGTTGACCTGGTTCTTTGAAATATGCCTGGCCTGAACTTGGACCCAAAATCTGGAGACTCTGCTCCTGAAAACCAACCACTGAAGTTTCAGGAAACAGAAACATGATCCGATTGTTTTAAAAATTGAAATATTTTCAGATAAACAAAGTTGAATCTTTAGCTACTTTTCTGTCCGATTGCCATGCGAATTTCAAGCAAACTTTTAAAACATCAAAGAAAATGCTAATTATAAGCGTTTCCATCTGCTGATTTGGAGCCAACCACCTGGGCTTCGCACAGCATGATGTCATCACATGTTGACCCTACGCACAGCTGGAAGAAACAGGAAGTGGAGTTTGGACCAGTGATACGAGTTGGAGATTTGAACTTTTTTCGACTCCCAGTTTGCTGCTTGTGGCAAGGCTCAGACCGTCCAGCAGATGGCGCGCTCACCAAGTCAGAGCATCTTTTCATTCTTGGTGCATTGCCTCTCTTAGAAAAGTCAAAAACTTTTCTGTAAACTTAAGGAACATTTTTCCCATTTTCACCAACTTTTCCTAATGCGACACGGCAAAGTATACATAAAGCTTATTGGATTTTTGCTCTCATTGCAGCAGATTATTATTTTGAGGCAATAAGGAAACAATGAAAATTAGCTACAATATATGAAATACACTTCCAGCTGTCATTAATAAACCAGTTCTTTACTGAATGGTTCATCATCTGCAGCTAAAACTCCTTCTAAAATCATAGCCTAGAGCTGATCTGGAGACTACTTGTTGATTACGCGTTAATCACCTTTTTGGATCGCAAAGGTGATTAACAGGAGATCATTTTTCAGAATGTGAACCTGAAGCTAAAACTGAACGAGAGCCGTTCTAGAACAGACGTTTATATCTTTATGACCAGCTTTGGTTTCATTTCTGCTCTGATTGTTTTCTTTCAGCAAATGGCCGTTTTTAGAGTCCGTTTCCTCCAGCTAGGGATTAATCAATCCCTAAATTAGTTGATGATGACTTCACTAATCGATAAATCAGATTAACTGTTTCGGCCCTGCTGTCGGCTGAAGCTATGGGTCGGCATGAAAGCGTGGAGGACCGCGAGCCGCCTCCCCTCATGCAGCAGCAGCAGCTAACGCATGCATGCCAACGTAGCATGCTAACCAGAGAAGGATCCTGGACCGAAGCTTTACCTCCAGGAGGCCCCAGGGGGGCACTGCTGAGTGAAAAGGTAAAAGTACTTGGTAGGTGTGGAGGGTCCCAGAGCCAGGAGGGGCGAGGGGTTGGCACGGCATGCTGGACATACTGAGGCGGTACTGCAGCAGCGCCAGCTGTTCACCCGGAGGAGGGGAGTAAGGGGACACAGAGGGGTGGGGGTACCAGAAGGAGAGCAACCACAAAGAAATATTTGGCCGAAAATATTCAGGAGGAAAAAACACAACAGGAGACAAAAAGAAGAAAATATTGACTGCAGGAACAAAACAATTTGTCTCTTAAAGAAGAAAAACCAGAAGAGTCCAGATCCGGTTCTAGCAGAACTCCAGCCCGAGGACCGGCGCTGGACATCCGTCTTCCCCGTGATGGAGACGGACAGACGACCTTCACAGCTCCTGAAGGTCACCTGCTTCCAGTTTTTCAGAAACTCCTCTAATCAGAATAAAACCAGCTTCACTTTGCAAAAACAAAATCTGACCAAATAGTTTTTGTCAAGTTTCTATTCCAAATATCTCAGTTCTCCTCGTTTTCAGTAAATCATTTCTAAATATCAATTTTAAAACGTTCTAGTTCCACCGGCAGATTGTTTCAGTGAAATGATGCGCCAGTGAAACTTTAATGTGTTCATGAATAACAAAGAGTTTTTGACTTAAACAAGTTCTTACCTCTGACTGCAAACGTATTATTTTTGTTGTATTTCATGTATAATAAGACATTTGTGCCAGAAACTAAAATACTTGGTCACATTTTGTGTTTTTGCAGTGCAACCTCAAAATCCGTCCCTGGGCTGAGCAGAACCGACTCAGCTGAAAGATTCTGGGTTTGGTGAACGGTGAAAACAACCCAGAACCTTCCAGCCACTCCAAGCAGATGACGTTTCCTCTGAACGGAGCAGTGACGGGTCATTTCCTCTGAAATATGCAATCAAGCTGCCTTTAAAATGTTTCATTTTTGAAACGGGAAACCAGCAGTGAGTTTCTGCACTGCTCCGGGAGGAAACGTCAGTGGGAATTGATTCCCGTCCAGGTGGCCACGCGTGTTATTGAGAGGAACTCCAGCATCAAGTCTGAACAGATTCACAGGAAAAAAAGATTTTTATCTTTACTGCAAAATGTCACCAGAGGCTGATTTCAGACCTTTGAGGTGGATAAGATCAGCCGAAGCGATCGATCGGTGCAGCCGAGCAGGAAAACCTCCAGAAGCAGCAGAAACACCGTGTTTTCTGATTCTTTATCGTCTGCCGTGCTCTTTTCTCTGCTCAGCATTTTCATGAGTGATTGGATGAAGAGCTGAGGCCATCTGGATCAGAACCAACTTCAGGCTGAAGTTCCTTCCTGGACTTCAGGTGCCATGCAGCATGCAGAGGAAGGCAAGCGACAGGAACATGCCCAACTCCTGACCGCAGCAGCTGCAGCTTTAAACCGCTGAATGATCCGAAGCAGAGATTTCTGCTGCGCCGGCCCGAAGACCCGATCCGACCCATTCCGGCTCAAGGTGTGAACCCAGAGGTTCACACCTTGAGGACGGGCAGGATCTTCTCTGCAGCTTTTTAATTGAATTATTTCAATATCAGCAGGTCAGAATCAGCCAATAGACGGCCGGTATGTATGCAGCGTTGCAGCGCAGGATGCAGGGAGGCGAGGGAAAGCGCCTTACCTTTACCTGAGGAGACTGCAGCTTCTGGTACAAGTCCAGGGAGTAATGATGGAGCCAGATCTCTACAAACATCTGAAGACATAAAACGCTAAATATTAGAGGAAAAATCCTCCAGAAACGGATCCGATCTCAGATCGGTCCCTGTTGCTCCGTCCCGCCTCTCTTCCCGGAGGACAGCCAGACCGCTGAAGCCACACTGGTTGTTTGTGAGCATAAGGTTTATCAGAAATAAAATGTTTTCTTTCACAGACAAAAAGTTTCAGCAATAGTTTTTTCCAGGGCCTGAACTGAATCAGGGACAGAACATTTGAATTCAGCAGAAATCTGGAGATTTTAATTTCTCCAGCATGGAAGCTTTTAGCTTGAAGAGACTCTAGCGCTCTTCAAGCCAGATCCGAAAGATTCGTAAATTTGCAGACAAAATCATAACGTCTAGAAAAACTGCTTCTTATTATAACAGGTGTCTGCTTAATAACTCAGCAGCTGTATTATAATGCAGTTAAACACGGCGAGAAAAGTCAGGCCTGGTTCACTAACTGGAGTCTGTTTACATCAGCGAATCAAATGTGTCTGGTCAGAAATTACAATGGATGTGAATGCTGCTACTGGAGCTGAATTAAGCTCATTAATCTCTAATGAATATGATCTCTGAAAACTTTTTTCCAACTATGTTTCCGTCCTCACGTTATTTAAAGGAAACATTAAAGTCTCTTCATCTGTGAACTGGGGATGAAACGATTAATCATGACTAATCAATTATTGGAAAAAGAAATTCTTTGTCTCTAATTCTGTTCTACCCTCAGCACCACCTGGTTCACATTCTGGACAAAATATATATTAGCACCTTGGCTACCAGTTATTAATCAGTTTATCAATAATAAGAGGAATTTCTACACTGATGTTCAGCAGACAGGCTGAGCTTTTCTCATGCTCAATATTTCATTGTTTGCTACAAATGATCAAAACTTCCCACAAAATGCTGATATTGACTTTTAGACAATGGCATGTTTACTTATTTAAAAGAAGAATTTAATAATTTATGTGCATCTCTTAATGTATTTTAATATTCTTTAGTAAAGGCTTAAAGGAAAAGTCTGCAGAATTTTTCCTTTAAGCAAATAGTCATTACAGTGACTATTTGATTTATAGTCATCATAATAATTGACAGATTAATTGATAACTACAATATTCAGAGTGTGACCGTGCGCGGACGCAGCGTCTCGGAGCTGCAGCGTCTCGGAGCTGCAGCGTCTCGGAGCTGCAGCGTCGATTCTCACCTGCAGCAGCGTCTCTGACCTCCAGATCTCCTGCGCTGCAGGGTCTGCGTTCACCGACGGCTGGTGGAAGATGTGGTGCTTCAGGAGACTCGGGCTGTGGACGCCGTGACCCGCAAACGACACACTGGAAGCTCTGAGAGAAAATTGACCAAATATTGAAAGTATTCATCATGAATCCATCAGCCTGTTCACTGTTACTGGATGTAGAGCTGCTGAGACTTTTTCTTTAGCCAGAATATGAAACCAAACTCAGACGGTCCATCACTTTATTTCTTTATTCATTCTTTGCCAGTTTGTACATTTTCCTCTTCAGGAAACTCTCACCATTACCATTAATTCTCCTCCCTGACGTGTTGAGCGCTCAGTTTAACACTCGTCGTTTCCTAGATTACTCCAGAAAAACCCTCAGGTGTTAAAAGCTGATAAATAAACAGTTACCGTGGCGACGGAGCCGCAACAGAGCCTCTGAAGTCGGTGAACGGAGACGCAGGAACATTTCCTTCAACGGGCAGGAAGTACTTGAGGTACAGGTCGACCAGCACAAAGTAAGCGGTATCTGTGGAGCTGCAGAGCTGCGGCTGAAGGCAGTTCTGGAATCACAACAAGCACCAAGATAATCGCTTAAATTGGAAATCAATAAATAATCCAGAGAAACTTGTCTGGGCTTTGATTCCTGCAGCAGGTCTGACTGACAAAGCAACGGTGCAGAACGCTGCTGCTGGAGCTCTGACTAGAACCAGGAAGACAGTCGCCGCCTCCTTCTACAGCCGTCCACTCAGACTTTAAACTGCTGGTAGGTTTTCAATCATTGAATGAATTATAGATTTGCTGCTGGATCAACCTGCAGCAAATCTGGTTCTGATGCAGAGCAGAACCAGAACCAAACATGGAGAAGCAGCATTCAGCTTCCAGAAAACTGAAAAACAGCTGAAACACTGAGCACCTTTAAGGCTAAACCCAGCTGGTTAGAGCTCCTTGAACCAAATCAAATTCAACAACCATCAATAATCTGATGTGCAACAACTTTGTATGTTTGTGTTTTTTGACGAAACGAATCTTGAATTGCCTTGTTTTGTAAATGTGCTACACAGATAAACTTGATTGATTGGTTGATAAAACACAACTACTCTGGCGAGGGATGGAGGAAAGTTCCTCTGTTCATCTCCAGTCAGACTGCAGGGTTTCAGCCAACAGACAAAAATAACCACACGCACGTTTGTTGTTGCTCCTTTTCGAGATTCAAGTCTCTTAATAAAGCCGATGTCTGTCCAGGAGCCAGCGGGAGGATATTGGAGGATTCCCTCCAATACACCAAGATCCCAGAGGAAGAAAAATGACTCCAAAGCATGATGCTGCCTCCACCACCAGCACCCACTGTCTGTTCAGAACAGATTTCACCCCCAGCATCAGGAAGACGGAAAATAATGTTTGCATAAAATTGAGATCTTTTTACACAATCTGTATACCAGACTAATGATTATTTTAGTAGTCGATTATTCTATCCATTAATCAATTCAACATAATCTGCAGATTTTTCATTTAATCACGTACCCTTATTTTAAACTAGATCAATAATACAACAGAAGATCAAACAATGTAATTTGGTTTTAAATAAAAAAAAATACACATTTTGTTTCCTCAAAGTCGATATCAGAATTCCTTTAGTGATTAAATTTGTAGCAAATAAAAAAATCCTTCAACGTGACAAAAGCTTCTGATTGCTGCGGTGGCGCAGTGGTTGAGCACAACCAACATAAAGACATCACAGGTTCGATTACCGGCCTGATGACCTTTGCTCCATTTCTCGATACATTAATCGATTAATAACATGATCATTAGTTGCAGCAACAATGACGCTAGATGTCATTCAGTTTTAAATAAAACCAAACATCTGAAACAAGATAAAAGCTCAGAGTTCATCAGCGCAGAGATAATAAACTCACCCTGGGCGCAATGAGGCAGTGGGCCAAATTAAACATGAAGAACTCAAAAGGATCTGCAGAGAGTTGAGGAATAAATTCATTTTCCAGGAAGTCATTTCCTCTGGTTATCACAAAGAGTTTGAAAACTGAAGTTAATGTGAGGATGACCAGGAAACCCTCCAGCAGCTCCTGTAAGGATACTGAGAGCGATGTTCAGCGTCAGGACGCCCGGCAGCGGGAACTGCAGCTTGTTGTGGAACAGAGGACAGTCGGGAAGAACGCCCTCCTGGATGCAGGCCTTCACCGGACCCTAAACACACATGAACCGCTAGATCATTATGTTCATATCAACCACAACGTGATGTCGCCTGCAGCTGTACGGCACTAACTTTGTGTAGCTCGAGATTTCAATCAGAGCATAAAGGAAAACATATTTACAAGTTATGTTTTTTGTTGTTGTTTTTGAACTGCTGATGGGACACCCATCGATTCTCCATTGACAGAGCGTGATCTTCCACGCTGGACTGTTCAGCAAAACATTTAACTGTTTAGCTAAACAGTTAAATGTAGTTTATTATTTGTCAGAAAGAGAAGAGATGAAGGAAACGTCGCCACACATCCACCTCTGGGAGTCTCAGATAAAAGACATAAAGGGAATCAGCTTCCTTCTCCACACACGGCTTGGCTTTGCTTTCCTGTCCTTATTATTTAGTGAAATATTATTATCATAGTTTATTTTCATTTTTTTCTCCGGTGTTTTTGCGTCTCTAGTGGCCCGTAGTTTTTGACGGTAGGCTGACAGGAAATAGGAGACGGAGCAAGATGTCGAACCCGAGTCGGCCGCGCTGAGGACTAAGGCCTCCCTCCGTATGTGGTTTGTACTAAACCACTATGGCACCACAGCACGCCCCATAATACATATTATATTCATAAAGAGTTTGTCAGACCATGTGCCTGGTGTATATCAAGTAGGGTTAGGTTTAGTTTATGCGTGTTAGGCTGTGATCACGTGGATTAGATGATGGTTTTGTGCGTGCCCTCCAATAATATCCTGTTTTATAAACCACATTACGTTAATATCCTTTAAAATATTGTGCGTATAAAGAAAAACATTTGGGAAGGTGCTGCAGTAATTCTGGCACAGCAATCAATACTTTTTATTGAACAAATTTCTGAAGGTTTGACTTTTAGAAAATATGGACTTTTTTTCTTTTGTTTCGATGGTTCAGAGTGATGTCATCGCCCGGGGCAGCCATTTTGTTTGGTCAGTGCGTTTTACAGCTTCTATATATTTGTAACATTAAGAAAATAAAACTAATGACAAAAATAAAGTGAAGAAAGTTGATCATCTTGTGAATTTATTCTTAGACTTGTCTCAATCATTTCTATTCTTATCATTAAATTTTGTATTTTAACAATTTTGTAATTTTTATTCCCACTTTGTTTTTATGGTTTTTATGTTTTACGTTTATGGGTCTTTGAGAAGGTAAATTTGAGTCGTTATGCCATCATTAATATACAACTTGAAAATGATCTCAAAAGAAGAATATTATCATTTATTGATCTAATTACTGGAACAATTAATCGTCTAGGAAAAGGTGTTGCTGCGGCAGGCCTAGTAAGTTTTATTAGCATCTTGCTCTCAGTGCAGCAGAGAATAAAATGGCCGCTGCCATGATAATAATTTACGACACGCTTGTGAGTTTACGAAACAAGATAAAAAAAATTTGATAAAAATATATATTGCTTTCTGAATTATGTAAAGATGAAAGCTTGGACTTATGAGAATGTAATTCATTACAGGTTTTCAAGTAACTGATAATATTTGATGATTACTAGGGTAATTAATATCAAATTCAAATTGTGTTATCTTTCCTTTTATGTTTCTGTTTAGTGATTCATATACAAGAGAATTAGGTTTTGGTGTTTTGTGTATTCTAATTATTTATGAAGTGGTAATGTAGTTTCATTTAATGTGACATAAATATGAGCCGTGTCCTTCGTCCTGCACCTTTTCAGTCAAGTTGTTTAAATTGTTGCAGTGTTTGGGTAATTTATTTATGAATTAACATTTTTTTGTAACGATCTAAATGACAACCTCATCAGTAGCAGAACTTTGAAATGTTTGAGGAAACAGTTTTGTTTCTTTACATCAGATTGTAACTATCAAAACTTTTTTCTCTTAATCTGAAGACTTTTTTTCTGGTAAGAATGCAAAGTTATTCTGCTAATATTATGACTACAGTCTAGCATATGAATAAAAATTCTTGTAGACCCTATTACTCCAGTGTCAAACTCACAGGATGGATGATAGAAATAAAAGTGATGTCTTGAAAAGAATTTCTTTTTTTGAAAATTAAAAATTTCATTAAATTGGAAATTGGCACGTCCCACCGGGAGGAGTCCCCAGGGAAGACCCAGGACACGCTGGAGAGACAATGTCTCCCTGCTGGCCTGGGAACACCTCAGGATTCCCCCGGAGGAGCTGGAAGAAGAGGCTGGGAAAGGGACGTCTGGGCCTCCCTTCTTAGGCTGCTGACCCCACGACCCGACCCATAAGCAACATACGACGGATGGATGGAAATTGGATCTGGTTTGATTTTTAAGCCTGAAATAAGAAAAACTCCAACTCTTCCACCATCAACAATTTGATGAAAACTGTGACGTACCGGGAGATAGTTGACAGGAACTTCATATTTGTATTCTTCTGCCTGAAGTTTGTACACCAGCTTCATCATCGGGCCACTGAAACACAGAGGAGTGAGAAACCCTGGTTTTATAGTGAAAGCACGTCAGAACCGGTTCTACCTCGGGCTCAGGAAGTCCAGAACCAGGCTGAACTCATTGCTGCGTGAGTGCAGCTGGCGCAGGTTCCAGCCAGAGATGATCCCATCCAGACTTCCAAACACATTCTCCACCAGCCAGGGAAGATCAGATGCAGCTCCTGCAAAACATCCCTAAATTACTTCATGTACGCAGGAATTGAGACGTTTGGAACAAAGTAAATATGATTCAAAATCCAGCTTTGCTCTCTGGCTGCAGCCTGTTTAAAGGGGGGTGAGGTATTTTCCAGACACATGGTCCATTTTATGGCATACTCAAATAATTATGTCACCTTCAGTTGTTATTAAAATCCTGCTTTAGGCTTAAAAATGAAATAAAATGTTTTTCTTGCTTTATTACAAATAGATTACAAATAAAATATTTCCTAAATGTTGACGCTCAACATTTCTCTATATAATCTTTCTGTTATAATTGCAGATCTTTGAAAATTGATTGACCTGGCACTTCTGATTTTGGCCGCAACAGAATTTTTGTCTGAAATGTTGCAAAATACAGCAAGAAAGTTGCCAAGTTGGCAACAGTGGAATGAGTATTGCTAGGTTTCAGACCCGGATGACGCACAAAATTCAGATTGGGTCAGGAAGTGGATTTCTCAGGTTCAAATCAAAGCAAAATGCATCACAACGAACAGCTAATGTCCTAAACAGGCTAACGGTCTAGCCTCTCACTGCAGAGCAGAAGACAGTGTTTCATTTTAGACCTTTGCTAAGGAGATATGATCAGCTTCACATGCAGGTATCGGCCGATCACCAATTTCTCAAAATTAAGGAAATTGGTACAGATAAATCAGTGCAACCCAACTAGAAATTGTGTTTTATACCCATCCAAGAATTAAAAGATACTTCCTCACTTTTCAGATTCTCACTTGTAAAAAAAAAAAAAAACTAAACTAAAATGAAGAAAACCAGGAATTTGTTTCATAACTGTAAAACATTTCAGGTTGGTTTCTCAATTGTGGGCGACTGTGGCTGTGTGGCAGGGTTGTCGTCTTGCAATCGGAAGGTTGTAGGTTCTATTCCAGCGTCTTAACCCTAAGTTGCAAACCAGTCTGCGTATCGGTGTATGAATGTCTGTGTGCGTTTGTGTGCGAATGGGTGAATGTCACTCTAGTGTAAAGCGCTTTGAGTGGTCAAAATTACTGCAAACGCGCTATATAAGTTCAGTCCATTTACCGTCAAATAAAATTAGGGTGTACCAATAGGAAAATTTTACTAAATATTGAAATTAATATTGCCGCTACTGATAAAAACACCCACAATCCTTTGCTGCATCACTATTATCATCACATTACCTTCAGATATATAGTCATCACTAAGATGAAAACATCGGTTGATAAAATCGTCCTAGTTTCACTTATCGGAGCGATGTTTATACTTTGTGCATCTCTAAGTAAACCCGTTGAAGTACCTTCGCGGGATACTCGTCTATGATCTTCAGCAGGTCCTGGCATCGCTGGATCAGAGGCTTGGTGGTGGCGTCAGCTTTGAGATTTGCCTGAAACAACACGGTAACAAACAGAAAAACGGGAAGAAAATTGGCACAACAATTTGAAGAGTTTTTGGGTGATTCTTAATGGACATTTGTTGACAGTACTCTCAAGTCTCAAGGCAGGGGTTATCCCAGCAGCTTATTTCACCACAGTTCTTCTTTCCACTACCACAAGGTCCCTGTTATTTCTGATGCTGACTAATGATTGCTTTGCTGGGAGTCAGACAGTAACAGAGTGGAAGGTCATCATGGAGATGTTCAGCAGCTGAAACGCATCATATTCAAAGAGTTCTAACTGGTGAATATCTATAAATCACAGCAATGAGGCTTTTTTATGCTGGAATCCAGAATCTTGCAAGGAATCAGCTCCTTACTTTCAGTAGATTCAGTGCAGGAATCTCTGCATGATGTTGTAGACATGACCAAATACAGTATGCATCTCCCTTTTTTCATTTAATTAGTGACACAAGTGAGCTTTGCATGACATCCTGACTGAGCTGCAGCTGTTTGCTGATGTTAGCTGAGACTCACCAGCAGGAAGCTGGGCTGCTGTAAGCTTGGGCTGCTCATCTTCCTCAGCTCCACCTGGAGCTGCAAAACAAACACAGGCCAGGTTTTATCCTGATGCTAATTGATCAGAAACATCTTAGTTAACTATTTTAATCAGTTTTGTCAGAAATCTAACCGCTCTGGAACCCAGGGGGATTTCTAAACTATTGAATTGAAGAGGGGAGGCCGAACACCCCGAGTCAGCTAACGGTGTTTAGCTACAGACGTTTAAACGGCCAATAGCTGCGATAAGCTGGTCGGTAGTTCATAAAGAAACAGGAAACTGCCTGGAATAATTCAATCTGTTAATGGCGTCTTCCTCACCTCTTTCCACGGGAAAAAAATTAAGTTATAGTGGGTTTTACACGAACCGCGTTTCCATCAGTTCACCAGATGCAAGTAGCCTTCTTCTCTGTTAAGCTCACAAGAGCCGATTACATGCTGTAGACCGCTTCCGCCATCTGCTGGAAGTACAGAGAATTACATTCTTCTTCTTTTATGTTTTATTGTTGTGTGGCAACCTACTTAAGAGGCATTTACCGCCACCTACCGGACTATAGTGCGGTCATCAATGAATTTAATAAGACCTCGTGTATGGAGTGTGCAATCCACGCTACACACACTTAAAAACATATGTATGTATACGGATTCACATGCAGCCACACACACATATATATTTTTAAATAACCTAGTGTTCTTTTAAAAATCTATTTGACTTCTAACAGAATTTGATTCATTTCCTAAAAGATTTATCATAGAAAATCTTTTTCCTTATCTGTTTAGTATTGAAGTTCATCTGAATGCTTATTAAATTCTAATAAGACATATTTGAAAAAGAGAACTATTAAATCCAGTATTACCAATCCTATGTTGAGATATCATTACTTCTTCTTTCCGCCTTCCACTAAAACATTTACTACCCCCCACAATCTTTTGATTTTTAGAAATGTCTACCAATGTCATGATTCATGTCTTTGCTCCTTCCAAACTTTAAGGATTTTGTTTGGAAAAATAGATATCCCCTCATCTTTGCTATACTTAAGTTAATAAAATCCGATTTCAGGCCCTGTTTGGCTGATATATCTTCTCCTTCATTTCCATCTAAAGAGCAAGAATCTAGACAAATCCAACAAAACTTTTCCTATGATGTAGCTGAACTAATAAGTGATCAATACTTAACAATAAATGCAATCTACAGGATTTGCCAAATTTTATACTTAATAATGCAGCTTGACTATCTGATGCAATTATAGATTTATTTGCTTCCTTATTATTATCATCAAGCAGGCAGATAAATTCACTATATATGTATCTCTATATGATCTGTTCTTTTAAGCATGACTTTATGCTGTGGGATATTCACAGCTGCTCTTGTTCTGCCACTATTTGGATCTTTAGATCCATCTTTATCTGTAAAAATGCTTTCTTTAAATCTTTCAAAAAATCATTGTTAATGGCCTTCCATTCTGGAGCCTTTCCCTTTTTAAGAAATGTTCCCAATTGCAAATCAACCACTGGTGTGATAAATAACCCTGGTGGAATTGGTGGCCATCGTAAAACTATACTGAAACTGAGGCAAACTGAAATTTTGAGCTTTTATATCCCCAATCCATGCAATGCTATCATAGTTAGATTTATGATGTTCCCAGCAGTCCTGCAGCACAGCCTTTGTTGGATGACCATAATAATGTATCTGGAGGTTTACCCAATACATATACTTTAATTTCATTCTTCTTAACCTTAAAGGAAGCTCACTAGTCTCAACTTGTAAAGCAGCTAAAAGAGATGACATGAAAGGACTGGGGTTTGGGTTCAGGGTCAAAGGTCAGGGACCCTAAAGTGTTTCTAAATCATCTTCCCCATCACCCTCTCCCCCTCTCCCCGTGTGCACGGGCACGTCCTGCCAGGAGTCCCCACGCGGAGCCTACCTCTCGTTCAGACCCTTGAGGTTCTGTGTGTCCAGCCTGTGGATCCACAGTCTTTCAGCCCTTCTCCTCTGGGCTGAGGACCAGGCTGGGTCGCATTCCAGCACCAGGGCCGAAAGTGCATCCCAGCCGTGGCGTATAAAGTGCTGCACTAAGGGTACATGAGTCCTTTTTTGTTTTTGGATATTATATCTATGTTGGGTGAAACGAGTAAGGAGGCTGTTACCCGTTTCACCCACATACTGGATCTCACAAACTTGGCAAGTGTCATGTTCCGTGTGTTCCTGTTGTGTATCTCTGTGTCCTGGCTCTCCTTGTTGTCCCGTCTTCCCCTTGATTACTCTCAGTGTATTTAGTCCCTCCTGTGTCCTTTGTTCCTCGTCGGGTCCTCGTCGTATTTTTCTTCGCATTCTTCGTTGCTTGTCAGCTCACCGTCTTTGGTTTTTTGTCCGCCTGTCTGACCTGTTGCTACCTGTGTGAGCCCTTGCTTCCGCTCAGCCGTGCTGCCAGGCCGCGGACTACTTTGTTAACTGTGTTTTCTGAACTATTTTGTTATTAAATTCACACCTACTCACCTGCCTGGGCCTCCAGTGTCTGCCTCACCACCTCCACCACACCAATCCATCCATCCATTTTCTGAGCACCCTTCTCCCTAAACGAGGTCGGGAGGTGCTGGTGCCTCTCCAGCTGCATTCTGGGCGAGAGGCGGGGTCACCTTGGACAGGTCACCAGTCTGTCACAGACACCAATCCTTGACACAGATTAATTTTATTACAGTCTAGGTCTACTGTTGGGTCTAGATTTCACTTGAGTGATTCATTTTAAAGATAAGTTTATTTAATGTTACTAAGTAAAAGTTACAGCCTGGGGAAGTGGGATGATCTCTGATTTTTTTGACACCACACAGGACGCTACAACCACTTGCATCAACATGCATGTGAAACTGTTCATCCCTCTTCCCGTCCATCCGTCCGTCCGTCTCCAGCTCCTCCTTTTAGGTAATTAAAAGCGGAAGACTTGTGGAATATATAAAAACACGCAGGACTTATATTTGTCACAGCTCCATCGGGCCAAACGGTCTGGGAGGAGATTTGTTTGCATTCACATGACAAATTCAACAGTTACAATAGATCTTCCAAGATCTCACAAAATATTAGAAATCTCTTTTTTTATAGTTACAAGACCTTTTTATATGACTTCATTTTGTTGGTGTATATTTGGCTATTTCAACCAATGGCACTCTTCTATTTCTACATGTAATTTGTCTTTTCTCAGTTTGTAGTAGATTCTATGCAGATTTTCTGTAATTAATCCACAACTGCTCCTTTACCAACAGTCTACTGAACTACTTTTGGAGTTGTTGTTTCCTTATCTATCTAAACATTAAATTCCCTTTGGACTTTTTGGTTCCAGATTACCTTTACTGAATCCTTCAATCATCCTTTCCAAGCTAAAGTGACCTGGAATAATAAATTGCCCATTTTTTAACTACAACTGCAAGACAACATATTTATTCTCCTAGATTCCCAGTAGAGGAGTTTTGCTCCCTTTTCCACAGTTTTTAATGGACCCAGATCCACAGTAGGCCCTGTGATAGAAACGGCTATTTAGTGATGGGCCATGATCAGCCAGATTTTATTATTATTATTTGTTTTTGATCTCTTTATTTTAAATAAATCACAGCTCAGCTTTAAAATCTCATCTCTCAGCCTCTGTTGAATGAAGTAGTTTTATAATGCTGCTCTGAAGGCAGGAATTTGATTTTAAAAGTCTGATCTTTCAACCATGTTTTGTTTTATTTCTCTTCAAACTGTTTTTAAGACAGAAATCACAGCTGAGCTTCAAACCTCATCTCTGAGCTTCTGCTATGTGCCAGAAATGTGTTTTAACGACGTTCTGAACGTCATAAATTCACTTGAAAATGTCTGTCAGGATTTCCCAGAATGCATTGTTTGGTGGTGCTTCATATTTTAACTTCTATTTTCTCTGTTTTTACTGCACTATCTAACAAACCCTATAAATTATGATCAGAATGAGCTTTTATCTCAAACTAGATGGCTTACAATGACTAGGAAACATGTATAAAATTGGGACCATGACTCATAATGGGTTGTGCATTGTTGAACTGTTTCCTGCTGCAAACTTAGTCACAATAGACTCCCCTGCTGGCAGGTTTGGGTAAGTCTCCTTCCTTTGTAAATGTGGTCAAGTATTCATCTTGGACCACATATACAGAGCATTCTAGAGGTCTTGCGGTGTATGATGGCACTAGAATCGCTCTTTACTCTCATTGCAGGGCTGATGGTTTGAATCCCAGCAGGTGTCTGGAGATCTGGAAGGCTGCAGTTTGCTGTATCTGGTCCAGTTCTTCTTCCTTGGGAGGATGATTGGGTAGCAACACCTTACTATTGCTGCTTTTCCTCATCCTTCTTGGTCTCTGTAACAACCTGTTGGAGATCTACTGGTGAGCAATTCACTCTGCACTGGGAAGCTAAGGTGAGTCAGTAAACTTGCAGGCTGCCAGGATTCAACACAGACCAGTAGAGAATCAACGGAGAACTCTTCTGCTTCCTGGGCATGCTGGTTCCACCTTGCGGTGTTAACGGACAGTGTGTTTTTGAAACCAGGGGCGCGGTACGTATCAGCCTTCCCAGGTTCCGCCTATAGGAACAGCACGTGGGAAAGGTGACTCCAGGACTCAGGAGTCTTAAATGCAGTCCAGTCTTCTAGAGGAATAGCCTCACACACAGCAACATGCACTCCAGCTGGTATTCTCTATTCAGTCCTACAGCTTAGAAATGCATAAAGGAATTTAAATTTTAGAAAATCTTCATCTTAAAGTCTATAGGGTTAACTTCCTATGATCTGAGGTCTAACATTGCATGTAATATTATTGCAGGGGTGATTGGAGATTGCAGATCCCAATCAGCCCAAATAAAATTCTTTAGACATGATGTAGTTGAGAAAAATTTACATATCAGGAGATTCATTTTAAATGTCAGACAACAGTTTCACAATTCATTAATGAAATCTAAAACTCTTTAGTTTCCGTTCAGATTAGACTATTTCTGAGCTCCAAAACAAATGATACACAGTATAGATGTAACTCTTTCAGCAATGTGGCCTATTCAAAGTACTGCTAACAGGTAGGCTAAGGTCTATCTCCCTAAAGGGTAACATTTATCTAAGCCAATTTCATTGCTGCTGTCCTAAACAGTTAATTTAAGTCTCTGAATATATTATGACATTTAATTTTATTCACTCCAAACCTACTTAAAATGTTTTGGATGGTTTGGTTTCCCATAACTTTCCACTTATGGTAGTATGCTTATATTTATGTGTAAACAGCCTTGTAACAATTGTAATCTAGAAGACAAAATGCACACTAACCCTTGGTGATGCCCTTTAACTGTGTATTGGATTGTTGAAGTTTTCCACCTTTTACATATTGGCATCTGGCCTTCAATGGACACTTTTTCTGTTGGAGTAAAATGTCAGGGTCCAATTTTCACTCTGAAAAGTCAGTTATTAAGCTCAGCCAACACATTTTTAGCTGCTTCCATGTAAAAACAGCATGATGCTCTTCATGTGCCACATAGATCTTTGTGGAACATTTTGCCAACTATTGGATAATCCTAAATCTCTAACTGGCACCTTCAATGTTAATTTTTTGGCCACTATTTAACCCCAGTATTTCCATCTCTTTAAAGAGTAGTGCTCTGGAAAAACTAGTAAAAATATTTGTAGATTTTTAAATAAAATTCCATTTACTATATAGTAGAGTCCCAATATTTAATTTATTTAAATGTAAAGTTCAATTTTAAATTTTGAGTTCAATTTAAAGTTAAGTTTTAAATTGAGAGGTCAATTTGAAAGGTCAGTGACAGAAAGTAACCATTTACAACAGCAGCAATTTATAATTTTTACAAAAAGAAAGAAGACTTTAAATCTTAAAGTTCTTATTTTTGACAAATTGGTAGATTCTTTTAAGGAGCATTGAAAATGAATGGTTAAACTTTAAAAATATGAAACTTAAGCACCAATCTGAAAAAAATGACTTGCTAATTTTTTTTTTCTCTTTCCTTCCCACCAACAAAGTATTTAGGATCAAGTGCTTCTCTTACCTTAGCCAAATTGCCTCTAGCAATTTTGGCTGTAACCTGGCAGGACAATAAATTACATGTAGAATTTTGCATTGTGGAGTACATGCCAAATGTGGATCCCTGTTCATAGGAAGTTAAGTTTTTCTATGCACTTCTAAATGAAATGGCTAAAAACTTAAAGGTTTAAGACAAGTGGGTATAGAGATTTATTATGTTAATATCCAACTCTACAGAAATGTAAATTATTGCTTGTATATTAATGTGGAGTTAATATACATTCCATATTTAATATACATTACACTTAATCATTTTTAGGAATAGGTGGCCTGGGAAAACCTTTCTTTAGGGTTTGGACTTTAGGGTTTGGACTTTAGGGTTTGACTTTAGGGTTTTGGACTTTAGGGTTTGGACTTTAGGGTTTGGACTTTAGGGTTTGGACTTTAGGGTTTGGACTTTAGGGTTTGGACTTTAGGGTTTGGACTTTAGGGTTTGGACTTTAGGGTTTGGACTTTAGGGTTTGGACTTTAGGGTTTGGACTTTAGGGTTTGGACTTTAGGGTTTGGACTTTAGGGTTTGGACTTTAGGTTTGGACTTTAGGGTTTGGACTTTAGGGTTTGGACTTTAGGGTTTGGACTTTAGGGTTTGGACTTTAGGTTTGGACTTTAGGGTTTGGACTTTAGGGTTTTGGACTTTAGGGTTTTGGACTTTAGGGTTTGGACTTTAGGGTTTGGACTTTAGGGTTTGGACTTTAGGGTTTGGACTTTAGGGTTTGGACTTTAGGGTTTGGACTTTAGGGTTTGGACTTTAGGGTTTGGACTTTAGGGTTTGGACTTTAGGGTTTGGACTTTAGGGTTTGGACTTTAGGGTTTGGACTTTAGGGTTTGGACTTTAGGGTTTGGACTTTAGGGTTTTGGACTTTAGGGTTTGGACTTTAG
This sequence comes from Poeciliopsis prolifica, assembly GCF_027474105.1. NCBI lineage: Eukaryota > Metazoa > Chordata > Actinopteri > Cyprinodontiformes > Poeciliidae > Poeciliopsis > Poeciliopsis prolifica. The sequence continues at coordinate 404,360 of NW_026562533.1, forward strand.
GGTTTGGACTTTAGGGTTTGGACTTTAGGGTTTGGACTTTAGGGTTTGGACTTTAGGGTTTGGACTTTAGGGTTTGGACTTTAGGGTTTGGACTTTAGGGTTTGGACTTTAGGGTTTGGACTTTAGGGTTTTGGACTTTAGGGTTTGGACTTTAGGGTTTGGACTTTAGGGTTTGGACTTTAGGGTTTTGGACTTTAGGGTTTGGACTTTAGGGTTTGGACTTTAGGGTTTGGACTTTAGGGTTTGGACTTTAGGGTTTGGACTTTAGGGTTTGGACTTTAGGGTTTGGACTTTAGGGTTTGGACTTTAGGGTTTGGACTTTAGGGTTTGGACTTTAGGGTTTGGACTTTAGGGTTTGGACTTTAGGGTTTGGACTTTAGGGTTTGGACTTTAGGGTTTGGACTTTAGGGTTTGGACTTTAGTTTGGACTTTAGGGTTTGGACTTTAGGGTTTGGACTTTAGGGTTTGGACTTTAGGGTTTTTAGGGTTTGGACTTTAGGGTTTGGACTTTAGGGTTTGGACTTTAGGGTTTGGACTTTAGGGTTTGGACTTTAGGGTTTGGACTTTAGTTTGGACTTTAGGGTTTTGGACTTTAGGGTTTGGACTTTAGGGTTTGGACTTTAGGGTTTGGACTTTAGGGTTTGGACTTTAGGGTTTGGACTTTAGGGTTTGGACTTTAGGGTTTGGACTTTAGGGTTTGGACTTTAGGGTTTGGACTTTAGGTTTGGACTTTAGGGTTTGGACTTTAGGGTTTGGACTTTAGGGTTTGGACTTTAGGGTTTGGACTTTAGGGTTTGGACTTTAGGGTTTGGACTTTAGGGTTTGGACTTTAGGGTTTGGACTTTAGGGTTTGGACTTTAGGGTTTGGACTTTAGGGTTTGGACTTTAGGGTTTGGACTTTAGGGTTTGGACTTTAGGGTTTGGACTTTAGGGTTTGGACTTTAGGGTTTGGACTTTAGGGTTTGGACTTTAGGTTTGGACTTTAGGGTTTGGACTTTAGGGTTTGGACTTTAGGGTTTGGACTTTAGGGTTTGGACTTTAGGGTTTGGACTTTAGGGTTTGGACTTTAGGGTTTGGACTTTAGGGTTTTGGACTTTAGGGTTTGGACTTTAGGGTTTGGACTTTAGGGTTTGGACTTTAGGGTTTGGACTTTAGGGTTTGGACTTTAGGGTTTGGACTTTAGGTTTGGACTTTAGGGTTTGGACTTTAGGGTTTGGACTTTAGGGTTTGGACTTTAGGGTTTGGACTTTAGGGTTTGGACTTTAGGGTTTGGACTTTAGGGTTTGGACTTTAGGGTTTGGACTTTAGGGTTTGGACTTTAGGGTTTGGACTTTAGGGTTTGGACTTTAGGGTTTGGACTTTAGGGTTTGGACTTTAGGGTTTGGACTTTAGGGTTTGGACTTTAGGGTTTGGACTTTAGGGTTTGGACTTTAGGGTTTGGACTTTAGGGTTTGGACTTTAGGGTTTGGACTTTAGGGTTTGGACTTTAGGGTTTGGACTTTAGGGTTTGGACTTTAGGGTTTTTGGACTTTAGGGTTTGGACTTTAGGGTTTGGACTTTAGGGTTTGGACTTTAGGGTTTTGGACTTTAGGGTTTGGACTTTAGGGTTTGGACTTTAGGGTTTGGACTTTAGGGTTTGGACTTTAGGGTTTGGACTTTAGGGTTTGGACTTTAGGTTTGGACTTTAGGGTTTGGACTTTAGGGTTTGGACTTTAGGGTTTGGACTTTAGGGTTTGGACTTTAGGGTTTGGACTTTAGGGTTTGGACTTTAGGGTTTGGACTTTAGGGTTTGGACTTTAGGGTTTGGACTTTAGGGTTTGGACTTTAGGGTTTGGACTTTAGGGTTTGGACTTTAGGGTTTGGACTTTAGGGTTTTGGACTTTAGGGTTTGGACTTTAGGGTTTGGACTTTAGGTTTGGACTTTAGGGTTTGGACTTTAGGGTTTGGACTTTAGGGTTTGGACTTTAGGGTTTGGACTTTAGGGTTTGGACTTTAGGGTTTGGACTTTAGGGTTTGGACTTTAGGGTTTGGACTTTAGGGTTTGGACTTTAGGGTTTGGACTTTAGGGTTTGGACTTTAGGGTTTGGACTTTAGGGTTTGGACTTTAGGGTTTGGACTTTAGGTTTGGACTTTAGGGTTTGGACTTTAGGGTTTGGACTTTAGGGTTTGGACTTTAGGGTTTGGACTTTAGGTTTGGACTTTAGGGTTTGGACTTTAGGGTTTGGACTTTAGGGTTTGGACTTTAGGGTTTGGACTTTAGGGTTTGGACTTTAGGGTTTGGACTTTAGGGTTTGGACTTTAGGTTTGGACTTTAGGGTTTGGACTTTAGGGTTTGGACTTTAGGGTTTGGACTTTAGGGTTTGGACTTTAGGGTTTGGACTTTAGGGTTTGGACTTTAGGGTTTGGACTTTAGGGTTTGGACTTTAGGGTTTGGACTTTAGGGTTTGGACTTTAGGGTTTTGGACTTTAGGGTTTGGACTTTAGGGTTTGGACTTTAGGGTTTGGACTTTAGGGTTTGGACTTTAGGGTTTGGACTTTAGGGTTTGGACTTTAGGGTTTGGACTTTAGGGTTTGGACTTTAGGGTTTGGACTTTAGGGTTTGGACTTTAGGGTTTGGACTTTAGGGTTTGGACTTTAGGGTTTGGACTTTAGGGTTTGGACTTTAGGGTTTGGACTTTAGGGTTTGGACTTTAGGGTTTGGACTTTAGGGTTTGGACTTTAGGGTTTGGACTTTAGGGTTTGGACTTTAGGGTTTGGACTTTAGGGTTTGGACTTTAGGGTTTGGACTTTAGGGTTTGGACTTTAGGGTTTGGACTTTAGGGTTTGGACTTTAGGGTTTGGACTTTAGGGTTTGGACTTTAGGGTTTGGACTTTAGGGTTTGGACTTTAGGGTTTGGACTTTAGGGTTTGGACTTTAGGGTTTGGACTTTAGGGTTTGGACTTTAGGGTTTGGACTTTAGGTTTGGACTTTAGGGTTTGGACTTTAGGGTTTGGACTTTAGGGTTTGGACTTTAGGGTTTGGACTTTAGGGTTTGGACTTTAGGGTTTGGACTTTAGGGTTTGGACTTTAGGGTTTGGACTTTAGGGTTTGGACTTTAGGGTTTGGACTTTAGGGTTTGGACTTTAGGGTTTGGACTAGGGTTAGGGGTAGGGTTTGACTAGGGTTAGGGGTAGGGTTTGGGTTAGGGTTAGGGTTAGGGTTAGGATATAGGATGATAGCCAAAAATCTCAAGTGCTCACGCTCAATAACTCAAAAGTAAAAGTCCCAGGTGGACCAAACTTGGCACAGAGGATCCCCAGGAGGTCCCCCAGGTACCCTGTGAATTTGGTGGAAGTGGTTGGTTCCTAAGACATAGCTGCCATAGACACCCATTCATTTCAAAAAGTGCTCACGCTCAATAACTCAAAAACCATAAGGGCTCAGGGACCAACTCGGTGTGTAGACTCCCCATGGGCCCCCCCAGGTTCCCTGTGAGTTTGGTGGCCCTAGCCCCTCCCCTTCCTATAGCTGCCATAGACCCCCATTCATTTTTCATCTCCGGCTAGGAAGGTCGGATCGAGCCGGGAGCGGGTTCCCCGTGCTCAGGGCGAAGCCCTGAGTGCGGGGAGAGGTCATGTACTTGGGTGGGAGCAAGTTGAAAAATGGGTGAAATTGCTCTAAGTGTTTACGTTGGGGTTGTTGGGGAACCTCACTAGAGTGCGTTTCGCGGCCCGCTGAGGCGTCTGGAGGTGGTCCTGGGTGTAGTGTTTTGGAGATATGGGGTGTTGTTGGGAGGGTGGTAGAGAGGCGTGAGCGGGCTTCCCGTGCTCAGGGCGAAGCCCTGAGCGCGGGGATGTGTCATATGCGTGGATGGGGTGATGTGTGAAAATCGGTCAAAATTTGACCCCGAGACCATGGTTGGTAGGCCGAGCGTGGATTTTCAAAGTGTGATATCTCGGGCTAGGAAGGTCGTAGCGACCTGGGACCACGTCCCCCGTGCTCAGGGCGAAGCCCTGAGTGCGGGGAGAGGTCATGTACTTGGGTGGGAGCAAGTTGAAAAATGGGTGAAATTGCTCTAAGTGTTTACGTTGGGGGTTGTTGGGGGAACCTCACTAGAGTGCGTTTCGGGGCCCGCTGAGGCGTCTGGAGGTGGTCCTGGGTGGAGTGTTTTGGAGATATGGGGTGTTGTTGGGAGGGTGGTAGAGAGGCGTGAGAGGGGTTCCCGTGCTCAGGGCGAAGCCCTGAGCGCGGGGATGTGTCATATGCGTGGCTGGGGTGATGTGTGAAAATCGGTCAAAATTTGACCCCGAGACCATGGTAGGTAGGCCGAGCGTGGATTTTCAAAGTGTCATATCTCGGGCTAGGAAGGTCGTAGCGACCCGGGTTAGGGTAGGGTAAGGGTTAGGGTTAGGGTTAGGGTTAGGGTTAGGGTTAGGGTTAGGGTTAGGTTAGGGTAAGGGTTAGGGTTAGGGTTAGGGTTAGGGTTAGGTTAGGGTTAGGGTTAGGATATAGGGATGAAAACCAAAAATCGAAGTGGTTCATTCAAAATAACTCAAAAGTAAAGGTCCCAGGTGGACCAAACTTGGCACAGAGGATCCCCAGGAGGTCCCCACGGACCCTGTGAGTTTGGCTGAGGTGGCTGGTTCCTAAGACATAGCTGCCATAGACACCCATTCATTTCAAAAAACGGTTCATTCAAAATAACTCCCGAACGGAAGGGGTTCATTGGCTGAAACTCGGTGTGTAGACTCCCCATGGGCCCCCCAGGTTCCCTGTGAGTTTGGTGGCCCTAGCCCCTCCCCTTCCTATAGCTGCCATAGACCCCCATTCATTTTTCATCTCCGGCTAGGAAGGTCGGATCGAGCCGGGAGCGGGTTCCCCGTGCTCAGGGCGAAGCCCTGAGTGCGGGGAGAGGTCATGTACTTGGGTGGGAGCAAGTTGAAAAATGGGTGAAATTGCTCTAAGTGTTTACGTTGGGGGTTGTTGGGGGAACCTCACTAGAGTGCGTTTCGGGGCCCGCTGAGGCGTCTGGAGGTGGTCCTGGGTGGAGTGTTTTGGAGATATGGGGTGTTGTTGGGAGGGTGGTAGAGAGGCGTGAGAGGGGTTCCCGTGCTCAGGGCGAAGCCCTGAGCGCGGGGATGTGTCATATGCGTGGCTGGGTGATGTGTGAAAATCGGTCAAAATTTGACCCCGAGACCATGGTAGGTAGGCCGAGCGTGGATTTTCAAAGTGTCATATCTCGGGCTAGGAAGGTCGTAGCGACCCGGGACCACGTCCCCCGTGCTCAGGGCGAAGCCCTGAGTGCGGGGAGAGGTCATGTACTTGGGTGGGAGCAAGTTGAAAAATGGGTGAAATTGCTCTAAGTGTTTACGTTGGGGGTTGTTGGGGGAACCTCACTAGAGTGCGTTTCGGGGCCCGCTGAGGCGTCTGGAGGTGGTCCTGGTGGGTTAGGGTTAGGGTTAGGGTTAGGGTTAGGGTTAGGGTTAGGGTTAGGGTAGGGTTAGGGTTAGGGTTAGGGTTAGGGTTAGGGTAGGGTTAGGGTTAGGGTTAGGGTTAGGGTTAGGGTTAGGGTTAGGGTTAGGGTTAGGGTTAGGGTTAGGGTTAGGGTTAGGGTTAGGGTTAGGGTTAGGGTTAGGGTTAGGGTTAGGTTAGGGTTAGGGTAGGGTTAGGGTTAGGGTTAGGGTTAGGGTAGGGTTAGGGTTAGGATATAGGATGATAGCCAAAAATCTCAAGTGCTCACGCTCAATAACTCAAAAAGTAAAAGTCCCAGGTGGACCAAACTTGGCACAGAGGATCCCCAGGAGGTCCCCCAGGTACCCTGTGAATTTGGTGGAAGTGGTTGGTTCCTAAGACATAGCTGCCATAGACACCCATTCATTTCAAAAAAGTGCTCACGCTCAATAACTCAAAAACCATAAGGGCTCAGGGGACCAAACTCGGTGTGTAGACTCCCCATGGGCCCCCCCAGGTTCCCTGTGAGTTTGGTGGCCCTAGCCCCTCCCCTTCCTATAGCTGCCATAGACCCCCATTCATTTTTCATCTCCGGCTAGGAAGGTCGGATCGAGCCGGGAGCGGGTTCCCCGTGCTCAGGGCGAAGCCCTGAGTGCGGGGAGAGGTCATGTACTTGGGTGGGAGCAAGTTGAAAAATGGGTGAAATTGCTCTAAGTGTTTACGTTGGGGTTGTTGGGGGAACCTCACTAGAGTGCGTTTCGGGGCCCGCTGAGGCGTCTGGAGGTGGTCCTGGGTGTAGTGTTTTGGAGATATGGGGTGTTGTTGGGAGGGTGGTAGAGAGGCGTGAGCGGGCTTCCCGTGCTCAGGGCGAAGCCCTGAGCGCGGGGATGTGTCATATGCGTGGATGGGGTGATGTGTGAAAATCGGTCAAAATTTGACCCCGAGACCATGGTTGGTAGGCCGAGCGTGGATTTTCAAAGTGTGATATCTCGGGCTAGGAAGGTCGTAGCGACCTGGGACCACGTCCCCCGTGCTCAGGGCGAAGCCCTGAGTGCGGGGAGGTCATGTACTTGGGTGGGAGGGTAGGGTTAGGGTTAGGGTAAGGGTTAGGGTTAGGGTAAGGGTTAGGGTTAGGGTTAGGGTTAGGGTTAGGGTAGGGTTAGGGTTAGGGTTAGGGTTAGGTAGGGTTAGGGTTAGGGTTAGGATATAGGATGATAGCCAAAAATCTCAAGTGCTCACGCTCAATAACTCAAAAGTAAAAGTCCCAGGTGGACCAAACTTGGCACAGAGGATCCCCAGGAGGTCCCCCAGGTACCCTGTGAATTTGGTGGAAGTGGTTGGTTCCTAAGACATAGCTGCCATAGACACCCATTCATTTCAAAAAAGTGCTCACGCTCAATAACTCAAAAACCATAAGGGCTCAGGGGACCAAACTCGGTGTGTAGACTCCCCATGGGCCCCCCCAGGTTCCCTGTGAGTTTGGTGGCCCTAGCCCCTCCCCTTCCTATAGCTGCCATAGACCCCCATTCATTTTTCATCTCCGGCTAGGAAGGTCGGATCGAGCCGGGAGCGGGTTCCCCGTGCTCAGGGCGAAGCCTGAGTGCGGGGAGAGGTCATGTACTTGGGTGGGAGCAAGTTGAAAAATGGGTGAAATTGCTCTAAGTGTTTACGTTGGGGGTTGTTGGGGGAACCTCACTAGAGTGCGTTTCGGGGCCCGCTGAGGCGTCTGGAGGTGGTCCTGGGTGTAGTGTTTTGGAGATATGGGTGTTGTTGGGAGGGTGGTAGAGAGGCGTGAGCGGGCTTCCCGTGCTCAGGGCGAAGCCCTGAGCGCGGGGATGTGTCATATGCGTGGATGGGGTGATGTGTGAAAATCGGTCAAAATTTGACCCCGAGACCATGGTTGGTAGGCCGAGCGTGGATTTTCAAAGTGTGATATCTCGGGCTAGGAAGGTCGTAGCGACCTGGGACCACGTCCCCCGTGCTCAGGGCGAAGCCCTGAGTGCGGGGAGAGGTCATGTACTTGGGTGGGAGCAAGTTGAAAAATGGGTGAAATTGCTCTAAGTGTTTACGTTGGGGGTTGTTGGGGGAACCTCACTAGAGTGCGTTTCGGGGCCCGCTGAGGCGTCTGGAGGTGGTCCTGGGTGGAGTGTTTTGGAGATATGGGGTGTTGTTGGGAGGGTGGTAGAGAGGCGTGAGAGGGTTCCCGTGCTCAGGGCGAAGCCCTGAGCGCGGGGATGTGTCATATGCGTGGCTGGGGTGATGTGTGAAAATCGGTCAAAATTTGACCCCGAGACCATGGTAGGTAGGCCGAGCGTGGATTTTCAAAGTGTCATATCTCGGGCTAGGAAGGTCGTAGCGACCCGGGTTAGGGTAGGGTAAGGGTTAGGGTTAGGGTTAGGGTTAGGGTTAGGGTTAGGGTTAGGGTTAGGGTTAGGGTAAGGGTTAGGGGTTAGGGTTAGGGTTAGGGTTAGGGTTAGGGTTAGGGTTAGGATATAGGGATGAAAACCAAAAATCGAAGTGGTTCATTCAAAATAACTCAAAAAGTAAAGGTCCCAGGTGGACCAAACTTGGCACAGAGGATCCCCAGGAGGTCCCCCACGGACCCTGTGAGTTTGGCTGAGGTGGCTGGTTCCTAAGACATAGCTGCCATAGACACCCATTCATTTCAAAAAACGGTTCATTCAAAATAACTCCCGAACGGAAGGGGTTCATTGGCTGAAACTCGGTGTGTAGACTCCCCATGGGCCCCCCCAGGTTCCCTGTGAGTTTGGTGGCCCTAGCCCCTCCCCTTCCTATAGCTGCCATAGACCCCCATTCATTTTTCATCTCCGGCTAGGAAGGTCGGATCGAGCCGGGAGCGGGTTCCCCGTGCTCAGGGCGAAGCCCTGAGTGCGGGGAGAGGTCATGTACTTGGGTGGGAGCAAGTTGAAAAATGGGTGAAATTAGGGTTAGGGTTAGGGTTAGGGTTAGGGTTAGGGTTAGGGGTTAGGGTTAGGGTTAGGGTTAGGGGTTAGGGTTAGGGTTAGGGTTAGGGTTAGGGTTAGGGTTAGGGTAGGGTTAGGGTTAGGGTTAGGGTTAGGGTTAGGGTTAGGGTTAGGGTTAGGGTTAGGGTTAGGGTTAGGGTTAGGGTTAGGGTTAGGGTTAGGGTTAGGGTTAGGGTTAGGGTTAGGGTTAGGGTTAGGGTTAGGGTTAGGGTTAGGGTTAGGGTTAGGGTTAGGGTTAGGGTTAGGGTTAGGGTTAGGGGTTAGGATATAGGATGATAGCCAAAATCTCAAGTGCTCACGCTCAATAACTCAAAAAGTAAAAGTCCCAGGTGGACCAAACTTGGCACAGAGGATCCCCAGGAGGTCCCCCAGGTACCCTGTGAATTTGGTGGAAGTGGTTGGTTCCTAAGACATAGCTGCCATAGACACCCATTCATTTCAAAAAAGTGCTCACGCTCAATAACTCAAAAACCATAAGGGCTCAGGGGACCAAACTCGGTGTGTAGACTCCCCATGGGCCCCCCCAGGTTCCCTGTGAGTTTGGTGGCCCTAGCCCCTCCCCTTCCTATAGCTGCCATAGACCCCCATTCATTTTTCATCTCCGGCTAGGAAGGTCGGATCGAGCCGGGAGCGGGTTCCCCGTGCTCAGGGCGAAGCCCTGAGTGCGGGGAGAGGTCATGTACTTGGGTGGGAGCAAGTTGAAAAATGGGTGAAATTGCTCTAAGTGTTTACGTTGGGGGTTGTTGGGGGAACCTCACTAGAGTGCGTTTCGGGCCCGCTGAGGCGTCTGGAGGTGGTCCTGGGTGTAGTGTTTTGGAGATATGGGGTGTTGTTGGGAGGGTGGTAGAGAGGCGTGAGCGGGCTTCCCGTGCTCAGGGCGAAGCCCTGAGCGCGGGGATGTGTCATATGCGTGGATGGGGTGATGTGTGAAAATCGGTCAAAATTTGACCCCGAGACCATGGTTGGTAGGCCGAGCGTGGATTTTCAAAGTGTGATATCTCGGGCTAGGAAGGTCGTAGCGACCTGGGACCACGTCCCCGTGCTCAGGGCGAAGCCCTGAGTGCGGGGAGAGGTCATGTACTTGGGTGGGAGCAAGTTGAAAAATGGGTGAAATTGCTCTAAGTGTTTTACGTTGGGGGTTGTTGGGGGAACCTCACTAGAGTGCGTTTCGGGGCCCGCTGAGGCGTCTGGAGGTGGTCCTGGGTGGAGTGTTTTGGAGATATGGGGTGTTGTTGGGAGGGTGGTAGAGAGGCGTGAGAGGGGTTCCCGTGCTCAGGGCGAAGCCCTGAGCGCGGGGATGTGTCATATGCGTGGCTGGGTGATGTGTGAAAATCGGTCAAAATTTGACCCCGAGACCATGGTAGGTAGGCCGAGCGTGGATTTTCAAAGTGTCATATCTCGGGCTAGGAAGGTCGTAGCGACCCGGGTTAGGGTAGGGTAAGGGTTAGGGTTAGGGTTAGGGTTAGGGTTAGGGTTAGGGTTAGGGTTAGGGTTAGGGTAAGGGTTAGGGGTTAGGGTTAGGGTTAGGGTTAGGGTTAGGGTTAGGGTTAGGATATAGGGATGAAAACCAAAAATCGAAGTGGTTCATTCAAAATAACTCAAAAAGTAAAGGTCCCAGGTGGACCAAACTTGGCACAGAGGATCCCCAGGAGGTCCCCCACGGACCCTGTGAGTTTGGCTGAGGTGGCTGGTTCCTAAGACATAGCTGCCATAGACACCCATTCATTTCAAAAAACGGTTCATTCAAAATAACTCCCGAACGGAAGGGGTTCATTGGCTTGAAACTCGGTGTGTAGACTCCCCATGGGCCCCCCCAGGTTCCCTGTGAGTTTGGTGGCCCTAGCCCCTCCCCTTCCTATAGCTGCCATAGACCCCCATTCATTTTTCATCTCCGGCTAGGAAGGTCGGATCGAGCCGGGAGCGGGTTCCCCGTGCTCAGGGCGAAGCCCTGAGTGCGGGGAGAGGTCATGTACTTGGGGGAGCAAGTTGAAAAATGGGTGAAATTGCTCTAAGTGTTTACGTTGGGGGTTGTTGGGGGAACCTCACTAGAGTGCGTTTCGGGGCCCGCTGAGGCGTCTGGAGGTGGTCCTGGGTGGAGTGTTTTGGAGATATGGGGTGTTGTTGGGAGGGTGGTAGAGAGGCGTGAGAGGGGTTCCCGTGCTCAGGGCGAAGCCCTGAGCGCGGGGATGTGTCATATGCGTGGCTGGGGTGATGTGTGAAAATCGGTCAAAATTTGACCCCGAGACCATGGTAGGTAGGCCGAGCGTGGATTTTCAAAGTGTCATATCTCGGGCTAGGAAGGTCGTAGCGACCCGGGACCACGTCCCCCGTGCTCAGGGCGAAGCCCTGAGTGCGGGGAGAGGTCATGTACTTGGGTGGGAGCAAGTTGAAAAATGGGTGAAATTGCTCTAAGTGTTTACGTTGGGGGTTGTTGGGGGAACCTCACTAGAGTGCGTTTCGGGGCCCGCTGAGGCGTCTGGAGGTGGTCCTGGGTGGGTTAGGGTTAGGGTTAGGGTTAGGGTTAGGGTTAGGTTAGGGTTAGGGTAGGGTTAGGGTTAGGGTTAGGGTTAGGGTTAGGGTAGGGTTAGGGTTAGGGTTAGGGTTAGGGTTAGGGTTAGGGTTAGGGTTAGGGTTAGGGTTAGGGTTAGGGTTAGGGTTAGGGTTAGGTTAGGGTTAGGGTTAGGGTTAGGGTTAGGGTTAGGGTTAGGTAGGTTAGGGTTAGGGTTAGGGTTAGGATATAGGATGATAGCCAAAATCTCAAGTGCTCACGCTCAATAACTCAAAAAGTAAAAGTCCCAGGTGGACCAAACTTGGCACAGAGGATCCCCAGGAGGTCCCCCAGGTACCCTGTGAATTTGGTGGAAGTGGTTGGTTCCTAAGACATAGCTGCCATAGACACCCATTCATTTCAAAAAAGTGCTCACGCTCAATAACTCAAAAACCATAAGGGCTCAGGGGACCAAACTCGGTGTGTAGACTCCCCATGGGCCCCCCCAGGTTCCCTGTGAGTTTGGTGGCCCTAGCCCCTCCCCTTCCTATAGCTGCCATAGACCCCCATTCATTTTTCATCTCCGGCTAGGAAGGTCGGATCGAGCCGGGAGCGGGTTCCCCGTGCTCAGGGCGAAGCCCTGAGTGCGGGGGAGAGGTCATGTACTTGGGTGGGAGCAAGTTGAAAAATGGGTGAAATTGCTCTAAGTGTTTACGTTGGGGGTTGTTGGGGAACCTCACTAGAGTGCGTTCGGGGCCCGCTGAGGCGTCTGGAGGTGGTCCTGGGTGTAGTGTTTTGGAGATATGGGGTGTTGTTGGGAGGGTGGTAAGAGGCGTGAGCGGGCTTCCCGTGCTCAGGGCGAAGCCCTGAGCGCGGGGATGTGTCATATGCGTGGATGGGGTGATGTGTGAAAATCGGTCAAAATTTGACCCCGAGACCATGGTTGGTAGGCCGAGCGTGGATTTTCAAAGTGTGATATCTCGGCTAGAAGGTCGTAGCGACCTGGGACCACGTCCCCCGTGCTCAGGGCGAAGCCCTGAGTGCGGGGAGAGGTCATGTACTTGGGTGGGAGCAAGTTGAAAAATGGGTGAAATTGCTCTAAGTGTTTACGTTGGGGGTTGTTGGGGGAACCTCACTAGAGTGCGTTTCGGGGCCCTGAGGGTCTGGAGGTGGTCCTGGGTGGAGTGTTTTGGAGATATGGGGTGTTGTTGGGAGGGTGGTAGAGAGGCGTGAGAGGGGTTCCCGTGCTCAGGGCGAAGCCCTGAGCGCGGGGATGTGTCATATGCGTGGCTGGGGTGATGTGTGAAAATCGGTCAAAATTTGACCCCGAGACCATGGTAGGTAGGCCGAGCGTGGATTTTCAAAGTGTCATATCTCGGGCTAGGAAGGTCGTAGCGACCCGGGTTAGGGTAGGGTAAGGGTTAGGGTTAGGGTTAGGGTTAGGGTTAGGGTTAGGGTTAGGGTTAGGGTTAGGGTAAGGTTAGGGGTTAGGGTTAGGGTTAGGGTTAGGGTTAGGGTTAGGGTTAGGATATAGGGATGAAACCAAAAATCGAAGTGGTTCATTCAAATAACTCAAAAAGTAAAGGTCCCAGGTGGACCAAACTTGGCACAGAGGATCCCCAGGAGGTCCCCCACGGACCCTGTGAGTTTGGCTGAGGTGGCTGGTTCCTAAGACATAGCTGCCATAGACACCCATTCATTTCAAAAAACGGTTCATTCAAAATAACTCCCGAACGGAAGGGGTTCATTGGCTGAAACTCGGTGTGTAGACTCCCCATGGGCCCCCCAGGTTCCCTGTGAGTTTGTGGCCCTAGCCCCTCCCCTTCCTATAGCTGCCATAGACCCCCATTCATTTTTCATCTCCGGCTAGGAAGGTCGGATCGAGCCGGGAGCGGGTTCCCCGTGCTCAGGGCGAAGCCCTGAGTGCGGGGAGAGGTCATGTACTTGGGTGGGAGCAAGTTGAAAAATGGGTGAAATTGCTCTAAGTGTTACGTTGGGGTTGTTGGGGGAACCTCACTAGAGTGCGTTTCGGGGCCCGCTGAGGCGTCTGGAGGTGGTCCTGGTGGAGTGTTTTGGAGATATGGGGTGTTGTTGGGAGGGTGGTAGAGAGGCGTGAGAGGGGTTCCCGTGCTCAGGGCGAAGCCCTGAGCGCGGGATGTGTCATATGCGTGGCTGGGGTGATGTGTGAAAATCGGTCAAAATTTGACCCCGAGACCATGGTAGGTAGGCCGAGCGTGG
>NW_026562534.1:0-7500 GCF_027474105.1 Poeciliopsis prolifica
CAGGCCTCTGCAGAACATTGACATGCTGAGGGTGTTGAACCAGGGAGAGCAAAAGCATGAAGGATGCCGGCCCTGGAGGACTGACTTTGGAAACCCCTGCTGTAATGTGATTAACTGAGCTCATCGTCACAGAATTATTTAATATATTTAAGCCCAATCAATGTTGCTGAAGTATGCAATACTTGAACTGATTAATTAATTTTGTAAAGCCCAGCCTCCCCCTCTTTTCCTGTCCTTTTACCCTCAAGTTCTTCAGAGTAATTTTCAAAAATGCACCCGAGATTTGAAAAGCCCAAATTAACTTCTGCAAATCCAAATCATCAGAAAAACCTCAAACTCTGCATTATTTATTTTTCTGTCAATAAGCCATCCATTCATAATCCTCCACTGCCTGAAATTGGGTTGGAGAGCCAACATTTCCTAAAAAAATAAAATTAAAAAAATCTAACATTTCCAGCTGCTTTGTGTGGTTTCTAAGACATTCAAAGCAATATTTTGTCTTGCCAGCGAGTTCTGGGTTTTCTCCCAATGGCAGGAAAACACCTTGGAGGCATCATGAGTGAATGCATGTTCATCAATGCAGGGGACAAGTGCCTGAACCCAAAACCAAATGTCTGCAACCTGCAGATCCAGTGGCACCAGTGGTTCTTTAAAACGTTTTCAAAGAGATGCAAAAGTCCTACATGAGAATTAACAAAGGTTCTTGGTTCTTTTGCTAAAACCGTTTTATAGCAACAAGCACAGATTTCAGCAAGTTTTTTTTTTTTACTTTTGACATTAAAACAGTCAGATTATACCCTTTCAGGTGATCAAATCCTACTTATATCTTCTTCTCTAATTTCTTCCTGTATGTTTCTTGTTTAAAACTTAATTTTTTACAATAGTCAATAGTTACGCTGCAGCTGACGATCCTATAATTATAATTTAAAGAAATGATTCAACCTGCCTCTAGCTTAGGATATTTTCTTGCTTTTAATTTTATACAAAAGCTCAGATTTTTATTAAAGCAACTATGTTTTGAAACATTCAGCTTATGTAAGATTAGAAAACCAGTGCAATGTATTCCAATACAACATAGGAAATAAAAACAGCTTATAGAGAATGATGAAAACAACGTACGCGAATCGGCCAAGGAGGAAATTCAAAGACTGTTTACAAGCCAAGCAGTAACGTTTACCTCCAACAAACAAGCAAAGCTGCGGCGACGTAGTGACATAAATCTAAAAGCGGCTCAGTTAAAGAGCAGCAGGAGCAGATGGAAACAATGACAAGGAAATTAATTGGACTTTTTCCGTTAGTCATCAGACTCCCTCCGCATGCGAAGCACAGCATGATGTATGGTAATTACCACGGACAGCTCCGGCGTGTCTGCGGCCCTGAGACCAAAACCTCGGACACTGATCGTCACAAGATGTGGGAACAGAAAGGAGCCTTTTTTATTACTCAAATGTTCATAAACATTAAGATTTTGGCAACTTTAGCAATTCTGAGGTGGAAAAAAGGTTTCTATGCAGATTAAAATTCTATGCAGATCAAAATCTGCTTTCAACACTTCAGGTATTAAAAGTGAAAAACATTTGTTGTTAGAAGAAATGTTGAGATGCAAAAGTCCTACATGAGAATTAAGCTACTCATTTATCTCCTTAAACAAAGGCATCCAGCACTTTCCTTTAAATTTTGACATTTTTTAAAATATTTTTTCTCTGAAAAAGTTTGCATTTTACCTGCAAGGAATGATGTTCCTTCTGCTGCTGCAGTCTTAAAACGTCCCGGTTTTACTCAGAAATTTCTTTTTTTTGCTTCCCTCAAGGCTGCATTAGCATATGCATGACGGCTGCAGGACTGATGAATCAACTGTCAGTCGGTGCATACTCATACATCTCAACTACATGAAGCCGATTGTGCGTACGGCCATGGTCCAGACATCAGGCATCTCTTTATCCACCGCTCTAATCCACAGACGTCAGACAGCAACAGCATGAGTCACCAGTTTGGGGCTTTTTATGATTGATTCAAACAGATCTTTGTCCTGAGAAGAATGACTTACAGAAGACATAAGAAAGAAAGTACTGATCTCTCAGAACCACCAATATTGGATCATGTATTGAAACAAAACTGAAGTCATTATCTTTGGACCTAAACAGGAATGATGTAGAGCTGGAAACCAGAGATGAGGCCTGAAATCTGGGTGAACTGATGGACTCAGACCTGAACCTTCAGAGCCACATAAAGACGGTTACAGAGTCGGCCTTCTACCACCTGAAGAACATCTCTAGGATTAAAGGACTGATGTCACAGCGAGATCTAAAGATCTTGTAGCTTTAGCTGCATTGATTACTGCAACGGCATCTGAATCAATGATCCAGCTGCAGATCATCCAGAACTCTGCTGCTGGCGTTCTGACTAAAACCAGAAATATATAACCC
The DNA here is from genome assembly GCF_027474105.1 of Poeciliopsis prolifica. NCBI lineage: Eukaryota > Metazoa > Chordata > Actinopteri > Cyprinodontiformes > Poeciliidae > Poeciliopsis > Poeciliopsis prolifica. The sequence goes on from NW_026562534.1 coordinate 2,427, forward strand.
AGTTCTACAGTCCTTCCACTGAGAGAATAGACTTTAAAATACTGTTGGTAGTTTATAAATCACTGAATGAATTAAACAGCTTTTGCTGTCATACTAACCTTCCAGACGTCTCTGATCTTCTGGTCGCTTTGAATCATCATAAATAAAACATTGACCAACATTTTTATGTGTAATGATGGCACATGGCAAAATGTAAAGTTCCAATTATTGATTTTATGAAGTAAAGTACTTTGACCTGTCTTACTGCTGAAATTTCCAAAGGAAATAAATCTGATTGATTGATCTACTTTTAAAAGTGTTAAAAGTAGGTGTGTTAAAGGTCTGACTTGCTAAGGGGCATGCACCTAAATATTAGTATGAATGAATTTATTATAATAATGATCTCTAATTCATTCATCTCCATGGATTAGAGGAAATCTCCAATAAATGCAAACCTGCAAACCCACCAGGTAGAACCTATTTCTTTAAGAAATCAATACAGTTTAACAACAATCTTGCTGGAACAGGAACTTTCAGTGTAAATCATTCCTGTTAAAGCTTTCATAGCCTTACAAGTTTTCTTGGAAACGTGTAGAAAAAAGGATATAAAAATAGGAATAATGACTTCAAAGTTCATCAGGCATCAGTTTCCAGTAACACTGAAGTTTTTCTGTTATTTTGTTTTCAAGTGGATAGACATTTTTTTCATAAAGAGTGCTTCACAAATGGAGTGAAAATCTGAGGGAAGAAAGATCACTAAATGTTCATTTTTACATCTGGATGTTTCTCATTACTGCGCGCAAGATCGACTACGAGTTAACGCCTTAAGCTTCTTAGAAAAAACAGCAAAGAGTCAAACATTAAAAGCAGCCAACTAATCATTTCTGAGAGAGATTCAACTCTTCATTAACATCATTTATTTTCAACAACCTCTCCTGATGTTACTCTGCAGGAGGAAGGAGAAATTCACTCAATCACTTCCTCCCTCTGCCCGTTTTCCTCCTCCCTCTCGCCGCCTCCGGCTCGCCTACCGCAGCGTTACAGAGGCCACCCAGAGGGACCCAACCTGGCACCCAGAGTCACATGGCACCCAACGCACGCCATGTCTTCATGTTTCTGCAATGTGTATTGAGAAATGGCTGAAATCATAGCAAATGTGTAGAGAGATCAGAAATTAACGTGAACAGTCAGTATATACAGTTTGCATCCTTTAAGTTAATTCATCATTATTTGTGTGGCACATTGCAGAAACAAGGAAGCTTAAATTCCTTTTATTATAAAAACAGCTACAAATTATGAAAGAAGCAATAAGTGTTATATCATTAGATCATTTTTAGTGTTCCCTTAATTCTTTTCCAGATCAGAATATTGAACAAGCTATGCACTGGAACTTTTCACCTCGAGTTGTTGATCCAGCAATGTTCTCACAAACGGCTTTCCGTATCTGACGCCTTAATGATGCAAAGCAGTGATGAGTGCATGGTTTTTTCTCAAGGTAATCAATCCAAATGGAAATAATATCAAGCACATTTGTTCCTCTGTTAGGTTGTTAAAATGAAGTTGATTCTTTAATAAATTTGTTTTAGAAACATTAAGGATTTAAAACCTAATCTAATGTGAGAACAGCTTCCACCAGCACACCAACTTGGATAATTGGATGTGTGTTGTATAAAATGCACAAACAAGTATTTCCATCTGCACAAAGAGCTGCTTTCCTCAATGCATGGGGACAAAACTGGTAAAGATGCACTGATTGCTAATCAACAACAACTGGCCTTCACGCAGAGCCGCTAATGAAAAGTCAGAGTGGAGACAATAGAGAGATGAAGGATTATGGAGAGAAAGTGTGAATACTGCAAGAAATGCAGCCACATGGCCAATTTACAGCAGAAAACATAAAAAAAGAAAGAAAAAAAACTGTCAGGGAAAGAAAGTTTGAAGCTAAATGAAGACTGAAAAAATTTTTACTTTAAATTTGGTAAAAAATAATCAGCTGATGAAAAGTTCAATGGGAATTTTAAACATTAAAACACCAAATATATCTTAATTGTGCTTGAATTCTCACACTGGAAACTGTTTCAGCAACAGAAGCGTCCCAAGCAGCTTCACAGTTTGGTTTGTCCTCTTCCAAAGCTGCATTATCTTTGGAATATTTTGCATATGCTCTGCAAAATCTGGAGTCAGGTTCCACCGGAAATACTTTTTAATAGCATGTTAAGCAGCATTGCACCTAGCTTCATAGATAAATGTTTTGTTTTTCAAATACAAAACAATGTACTATTTGGTGATTTAAAGAAAAAAACATAAAAACGTAGCAGCAGTCAACTACACACGGAGAAACGTGAGAATCAAGTTTGTACGGGTTTTATTTTTGATTCAAGGCTAGAAGGCATCAGTTCAAACTGAAAAATATTCAACCTGGAAATCAGTAGGAGCATTTAGATCTGCAATCGAAGAAGCCAATAAAATTAAATATTTTATTTGATCCCAGAATCTGATTTGCCTACATTTAAAATCTGCAGTCATGTGACCACTGTCCCTCATGCAGGACAGCGTACCTGCAGAGTACAAACATGTGAGCCTCATAAAAGGTTTTGTCCTGGGAGCCCATTGTCTGATGAAACATTGGCCTCTCGAAACTGATCGGTGTTACTGCCCACAGAGGGAACAAAGTATCTGCATTAGCTTTTTTACTGCACCACATTACGACCCCAGTGAGATACTTAAAGATGTCGCATAGTGTCAAGAAAAATAAATTTCTCTAATAAAAGTCCGGCGCATAATCTTGCAGAGGAAGCCCTTATCTTACACTTTGTGTTGCACGTCAGGTCAATTTCAGTGTTTTATTGACATTTATAATGTTTCTTGCTCTTGATAAACATGCGGGATTTTAATATTTATATCTCTCCCTACTATGTTGAAAGTATTTTACAAATTCTTCTGCTCATGTTCACTCCAACCTTGGATTTCTAAACCATTTTGGATAAAAACTAAATAAACATGAAATTCCCCTGGACCTGATGAACTGTCTGTTATGAATTCTGAAGGTTACAATGAAGGAATATGGGTCAAGTTTACAGGTAAGATCACACTTGTTTTCTACAATGGAGAGTTTCTACTAATCTGCCACAGTGGAAATTAAATATTTTTTCCTGCCAAGTTTAGAAAACTTTGGCCCTGATTTGTATGTTCTGTATGTTCGATTGAACATACAGAGATGAATAACAACAAATATAACGTAAAGAACAGCCGATTCTTCTTTGAAATTCACTCTGTCTCCATAAATCTAGTTTATAACCTGCAATAAGTTATTTTGATACCATGTTTTAGTAACTATTAACATATTCATCAGGAAATGATCAAATTCTGTAATTTTTTGCCAGAAACTTGCAACATGCAAGTGAAATATGCACATATTGTCAACATTTTTTTAAAATTGGGTAGTATAAAATATCTTCTGGAATGGTGTGTTGAGGGGTTATTTGTTCGTAAATAGCAGATGCGTATGCAATTTGCTCAGATAAATGCTGCTGAGCTACAGGCCACGCCCCCTGTGGATTGGTTCCACAATCCTAGCTGCATGTTCTGAAAGCACACAGCCATGCGATATCTTTATTACTTTTTACCAAAATCCCAGCCTTGGCCAAGCACTAGAGCCAATAGGAAATTAAAAAGTAAGAAATTAGCCTTTAGATTCTGAAATCATGGCTGATCCACTTTAAATGCAGGATGAAGTTTTGTTTGCAAGACATTTTAGTACGATGACCAATAAAGACTAAAGTCTAATATTTAAAAATGCTGACAGTCTCATACACATGGCACTTTAGGAAACCTCAAATCAAATTTGAGATAAATCCAGCGCGACCAGAAGAGGAAGTCTATGGTAACATTAAACGAGGGTCAGTGATTTGACCCCAGTAGGAAGTGACATGTTTCAGAAAGAACATGAAAATCCCCTGAGTAACAGTCACTGCCTGCAGGAACTTTGACTGACCCGCTTCCACTTAGACACATCCACAAGGCCAGGCTTTATTAGTTTTCTTCCAAATATTCCTGCTACTTCTCTATTTTCAAACTGTGCTGAGTTCTAATTGAAAAATTCACAAACAGAAAAATGTTAGTGTTTGCAGATGCGAGGGGAATAAAACGATAAGGTAGAAAGACTTCGTGCGCCAGAGAGGATCTCACCTGAGGAGGCGGAAAAAATGGAAACTCAGCCGCAGTGAAAATTATTCTGTTGCCAAAATTTTCTTTTCTCACATTTTTGAATATGGAAGACAATCGAATAATAGTTATTAGAGGGAGAAAAACGAAAGAAATTATTAAATTCAACCATCTGAGCTGCAATTTCAAAGTAACTTCAACATGTTTTAGAGTAAAAGCAACATCTGCACCAGAGTTTTGATATAAGAACTTATGGCATTTTTTACATTTGTTATATTAGGAAAAGGTTCATTTACTTTAATCAGATTACTGATTAATCCTTGCAAAAGTAACTTTTTTAGTTACATTTAGCAGTTGCTAACAACACGCCGCCTCCTGTGAAAATTGCATTGATCGTTGCTGATGCTTAATTGCTGGGATGATTCGCCATCGTGTGAATGCAGGTTTGCCCAACCAAGCTCAGTTCAGCAGATTTCAGAAGCTTTATTTCTAAACTGCTTCCTTACTAAGACGACAAACAGATCTTACCTACAATGAGAAAACACAGAGAGCTATGAAGACCAATGCAGAAAATCCCACAATGAACTAAGGACACAGGTGAACTTAAATATGCTGGGAAAAACACAATCAGGAAAACAAAACAGCTGTGCTAATTACTCCCAGGTGGCGAGGATGAATGGAACTAATGACAACAAAACACATCATGACAATTATTTTATAATAGTAACATCAACAATATATCTCCATTTATAAGGTTATACTGAAGGGGAGATTGTTTAATGGTTACAACAGTACAAAATAGTGTTAGTAATTTGTGTGCTCCACTATTATTATTTGGAAAACTATAAAAAGGATTTTGGACCTGCCAACGTCCAGGTTCTGCGTTTCGGCCGTGTGTTTGCTGTCGCAGCACACAGAACCAAGTGCATTC
>NW_026562534.1:12500-17500 GCF_027474105.1 Poeciliopsis prolifica
TGAAACATCCTTCACAACAAATAAAGTTAACAGCGTAATTCCAATCAAAGACGTTTACTTTAGATGATATTTCCTGTCTTTAATTACTCTACCTCAGGATGTGATCTGATTTAATTTACATTCTGAGTTAGGTGTCGTACAGTTTGCCTGTAGCCATCAGACTTTTCAACGGCTAACTCTGAGTGTCTTCAATATTTATACTTATATGTTTTTACATATCTATATGTGTTTGGATGTGTACTTAGAGTGGTGGGATTGTGATGTGATGCATTGCAGATTTCACAGATTTCACTCATCAGTTCATAATGAAAATATTATATCACTGTTTACATCCTGATTTGCAGCATCTGGCTTCTTCTGGTGCAGAATTATGATCTCCGTCTCACATCAACAACATAAAAGCTGGATAACATCATACATAACTAATCAGACTCCAGATGCTCTGAAGACAATTAGATATTTGATTTAGCTACACATGTGAAAGTGGGACAAATCAGATTTTCTTTTTGGTGAAAAGATCAGAATTGGTCCAATCAGACCGCTGTGAAAAAAGTTGGATTTGCGTCACATTCGCCTGAACGTCACCGAATCTTTAGCTCCCTTTATAGAATCAAGTTACTTCCAACCAGAAGAAACATGTCGGTAAAGTTAGTTAACTATTTATATCTGAAGGAGGCATGAATAGTTTTGGGATTGAATATTGAGCTTCTAATGTAATGAACATTAAAATAACTTATATTTGTGGTTGAATGTAAAGATTTCCAACATTAAAAGTCAAAATAGTTTATCAGGATTTATTTGACACAGGCCTTCTGGTGGAATAAAGTACTGCTTATCTTTCTGAATAGCAAAAAAGGTGCATTTGTGTAATGGTTGAGGCAAAAATAGTTTTTTCATAGACATCTAAAATGTTTGGATTTTCTACACAGCTTGAGTGAAAAACAGATCAAAACATGAACAGAGAGGAGTCATTGTGGGTTCCCACTTTCTGGAAATCTTTTCAGTATTCCATCCTCAGCTCCCTCGCAGCTCTAATGGGCCACAGCCAAACATGCACACATCGACACAAACAACCAGGGCTTGTTTCACACCTCCAGAAGAAACAGTCCCACTTTGCAGCATACATAGTAATGAAGTGTGTGAATCTCTGCCGTCTTTCCATGCCTTTTATTTCACCCCAACCTCTGCGGTCACATTTACGTACCTTTAACGATCAAGTCGGCGTAGTTGGAAACTCCGGATCCGCCATCAGATCGGATGACGCAGCGGTAGCGGCTGGTGCTCCGCTGCGACGTGTCACCAACGCTCACCGTCGCAGAGAAGCGGCGGTGGTTGACCACCCTGGTCACCATCAGCGCCGTATCTTTTCCGTTCCACTGCTGAAAGATGGGAAATTATACTTGTTGTTGTTGGTGTTCCACTTGTTTTCCATGTTAATGTACGAATATTTACTGGATTTATAGTGCAACTGTTTATATTTGGTAAAATAACTGATGTTCTATCAGTGTTACTCTCCAGCCTGTATGGTTTTACTGAAACAATCCATGAATCTACAGAATATGTACATCATGAAATGAAAACAAAGAATCAATTTTCTGAGGATGTCAACCTGAAAACTAAAAAAAAAAACCACTTTCTGCATGCAATCTGCAGATTAAATCTCTCGACTACAATCCTGACGGACCGTTCAGGAAACGATGCTTTTTCCCCCAACAGACCCTCAGCTGGGAGAGTTAACACTCCCACTTCCACATGACATTACTTTACCCTCCAGTAATCTCCCGGGTTTTATGTTCTACTGTAACAATAATGCAAACTTGCACATGAATGTAGACTGAAATTAATACATTGCCATGATGACATGCAGCATGAACATGTTGACAAACACGCGTGAGAAATGTCAATGGTGCAGAAATGGAATCACTGGTGCAAAACAGAACAAGATTCAGTTTAATCAGTTCACAAAATGGAGCTCAGAGACCTGGAGGTTTAACATGAAACTGATTTTATGTAGTTTTGTGCCAATCTAATGACGAAGAACATTTGAATTAAAAGGGATTAAACTGAGTCAACTTCCAATCTACAACAAGTAAAAGAGCTTGGTTTCTGTAACACGTATAAATTAGTACTGCAGGTTAAGATTAAATTATTAGCCTGTAGAAAACCAGAGTGAATTGGACTGAATTACAACATAGACACGTTGTAACGTGAGGCTGATGATGACTACCGTTTGTTTTTGCTATCAAATTTTCAACATAAAGCAATAAATCTTAAATGTATGTGTGATATATAAAAGAAAAAGGAACACAGTACTTTGCCATTAAATGTGAACAGTTTTAGCAAATAACCAATAAGCTCTATGGCTTCACATGAGAAGTTGAAAAAATAAAAAATATTGAGGGAGACGGAACTAGGTCAGTTATGCTAGCTTGACTTTGACAATCCTACCATGCAGATGTGCTGTAGGATTTGGTTTGTTTGTCATTTTCTCTCCATAAAAGCTACAGCTGGTCTGGCGTTCGGTTCGGCTGGTCTGAGCCTCTTGTTCTCCCTCTTCTGCTGTTAACATTTGACTCTCATGAACACTAAAAATCATCTTCTTGTTTGTTCTGGCTTGTTTTCCTCTCCACTGTTGCTGCGTGCTTGGTATGAAAGTTAACATCACAATGCATACTGTACTGTTTGATAACTAGAATCAATTGGGATATATGTCTGAATTGAAATTGAGACAATATTATGTAGGATATTATAACCCGGTAATGGATGGTACAAACCTGCAGCCAGAGTTTATCATGCTGAGACCATTTCCCTCCAGCAGTGCACTGGAACGTGGCATTTTGTCCCACGTTCACCTCCACATTTTGCAGCCGCAGGAAATGAGGAGCTTTACCTGCAACATCACAACACACAAATTATAGTGACAAGTTCATATGAACAAAATTAATAACGAAACACAAATACACACTTTACGTGTAAATTAATTCCAAGCTGAGATAAAATAAATATGAAAATTGAGAAACTCGCCTGATTTAAATTGTTAAAGTCTCAATTTTAGATCAAACTGTTTGGTTTTAGTCAAATATTTAAATATTTTACTAAGTTTAAATGGACTTAAACAAGTTTCAGGGTTCACATTGAACTCCAACTGGTCACAACCAGAAAAAAACAGTTTAATTCACTTTGACTTTGACCTAAGACACCATTACACTCTTGCGTTTGTGCCGTCCAACCACAATGTGGTCGGATGACTTGCTGCTTCGGCTAAATGATGCTCCAGCATAACTTTTGCTGCACATTGTCTGAAAAAACAAAAACAAAGCATCCTCCTCCTACGACTTCCTGTCGTCTTCTTTGCTGTTTTCAACAGTAATAACATCCGGATGCAGCTGAAAGACCAACTCATCCTAGCACAAAACCTTTCAATTGTTTTTTTTCCATTAAGAGAATTCACTTTAGAAATTTTAATTTGCGTGATTTTATGGTACACAGCTAGTGTTTGTGTAAACAACAGAACTAAAAGACATTTATAATGTAAGAGCCAGCAGGTTATTTTGTAATCAGAAGCGAGTCGTGGCTGTGAGACAGACGAGTGCAGCAGGCTGACATTGGGGTGACTTTGGTCTGGTATTGAGAGCTGCCTGTTACTGGTTAATTTCATTTGACTGTCTGTAGAAGTAGATAAACCCAACCGACTGTGGAGCCATCACTCATTTAATAACAATAATTTGCTTTGGCACTAATGACAAGGACTTACACATGAAGGTTGCTCCTTCAAAGCTTCTGCAATTCATCTTTCTCCATGACATTTCATTATATTGGTGTTTCTGCTTATTTTTGTGCATCATAGTAATTCAGATAAGTTAGGGCAGTTAAAACTACTATAATAAACACTATTGTTTAGTGATGCTTTTATTAACATGAGAGGGAATTTAAGCAGCCAGGGAATAGTAAGTTTGTGATTTTTACAGCACAGAGTTTTGTGGAACAAAATGTTTCTGACAGATTTGAGTGATGAAGACCTGAGTTTGGACCTTCTTCTAGTTCTCTGCAATCTGTCTGCAATCCTCACCGTCTGTGTGTGTGTGTGGGTGCGTGCGTGCGTGCAGGACAGCAATAAAACAGATGATGCTCTGCAGGGCTACAGTTTTGCAGGGTCAACCCCAGTCTCTCTCACTTACGGCAAGGATGAGCGAGAACTCGTATGTCATCGATGGCGATGAAACCTGGGTGGCCTTGGACCGAAACCGCCTCGAATATTACCTGAGAGTCAAAACACAGAAGAGAGAGAGGAAGGAGAAAATAAATAAATTAAAGAAATCCAGATATAAAATTTTTTTCCTTCACAGACTGCTGCGTCTCGACATCGCTGTGAAGAAGCTCATCTGGGAAGCCCAGGGGAATTTTCCACCAAAAGTCAGCAACTATTCCTCTTTTCACTTCATCACTTCTGTCTCTATCCGTATGCCAGCCACATATGCTGTCACTTTTCCGTTTTTCTCCCTTCTTATTTTCTCCTCATCCATCTTCCATCAATCATTGCCCCTCTGTTTTTCCCTCCTCTCTTTTTTTCCCTTTCTGAAGCTGTTGCTTTGTGTTGTTCTTCATTTTTTTACCCACACATGCACTTAAAAAAGACTGAGAGGGTGACATGAAGTCAGCCGGGTGACTGGGAGGCCATGATCTCCTGACCCACCAACATAAACATGAATACACTGTCAAACAGAGCCAGGATACTCTCAATAGTAAGATCGCTTTTTCTCAAACATATTCCACACATTTTCATCAAACGACAAATATTTCTTGTTAAGATAAAACATGAGAATGCTGCCTGCTAGGTTTATTGGCCAATCCTGATTCCACTTTAAATTTAAGCACTGTAAAAACATAAAATTTGACTTTTTATCACAAATTTGACTTTAATCTTCTGAAATAAAAAAAAAAATCTGAATTCTGAGAAAAAAAGTTATGATTGAAGTGAAAAGAAAATATGACTTTCTTGA